>NW_027555847.1:296836574-297086574 GCF_003287225.1 Phascolarctos cinereus | reverse complement strand
TGAAATTCTGTATATTTCTAGCTGATAGAAATGTTATAATTGAGTGTTGAAAATGTAATCATTTATTTGACACAGAGATAAATGATAGGGAGAATTTAAAGTATAATGCAGACTCACAGAATTAGCATTTTAAATATTCAAATGTTTAAGACAAATTGTAGAAACAGAATTCCTGGCTAAGTGTCTCATGAATATATAGGTGTTAAATACACCAAAAGAGGGAATCAGGATTGTGCCAAGGCAAGTGTGTGCCCTGGTGGTTACTTTAATCATGAAAAGCAAATATTCTTGTGAATTTCTTGGCAAACAAAAAAAAAGCCTTAATACAAGTTTCATCTATATATTTATACATAATTAAATAATGGGTATGTATATGCACATATGTATATATACACACATGCAAGAAAAATATCAATGAAAAATTATATAGGTAGTACAATTGATTTGGGTTGATTTCCATTCTAGTTTGCAAATGTTATTTTTAAAAAATATATTATATTAAGTTTTAACTTTGACAGAAAATAATTGCATATTTTTTTCTATTCAAAACATAAATATAAAGTGTTTTGCAAACCTTAAAAGATTATATAATTAGCTATTATTCTCTTCTTGCTTCTATGATTCTATTTTTTAAATTTCATCACAAAGTATTAAGTATTATTCATAAATTCCAGTTTTTTTGTTTAATACAGAATCACAGATTTTATAGGATCTTAAGATCAAAATTAAAGGTGGAGGGCACCTTCAAAGTCATCTGGTCCAATACCCTCATTTTACAAAGGGGAAAACTGAGGCACATGGGAAGCCTAAGGTTACACAGGGGTAAATGACATGTGTAATGATATATGTAATTGACACCACACTTTAATTTATGTCCTTTTAAAGAGGAAAAGTAACATTTTAATTATCTTCATTTTAAAAATTACCACCAACATTTTAATTACAGTTATGTAAATAATTCTGTGTATCCAGCAAGTGTATCTATTTTCAAGTATAAGGGACTATTTGTGCTCATGAACCATATTCTTCTATTGTAAAGAATTATTTTTGTTCCACAAAACCACTATTAGAAGAAAAGATTATGCCTCTTTAGATTTTAAACCAGTAGGCTCTGTTTTTTTTAAAGGTCTATTAAGCCCAATCAACAAATTATTACATACAGATTTTGTGCAAAGAATTATAATGAATGTCTTAGCTATCCACTGTCATAAGATGAAAAAGTTTAACAGAAAAAAGTGTTAAACTTTACAAGGGTTAATTATCTGTAAGGAGCAGCAGTGTATACAAAGAGCCTTATCTCACTGCTTCTTTCTTTTCTTCCTCTTCTCCCCCCCAAAATTATGGGAGTTTTAAGTATCAAATTTATTGTACGTATATGTATTTGTGTTATGTGCATGTGTATGCATTTTGGGATTATATTTTGGTATACTCTATTCTAGAATTATATCCATCTATATATCTGTACCTAATTCTAAAATCTAAAATATCAAAATAGCAAATCAAATGGATATATATCCACTTATACATATACATATACACACATGTATTTCTTATATGTGCAAATACATGCATATGCTTATATATTATATATGTTTTATAGAGATATAACTGATAGATTCAATGTACATATATACACACATGTATTGGAACATATATCTGTATATGTGTATATTCGCAAATACATATATGTTATATATGTGTATATATACACATATAAAAATACCTGTGATTTCATAACTATATGGAACTCCTCATGATGACAGACATCCTCTACTAATGTAGCTTGGCACTTGCTTTACAAGAGAGTTGCCTGGGGCACTTAGAGGTTGAGTAACCTGCCCACTATAGATCAGGAGTAGGACTTGAAGTAGGAGTGTGGTCCATATTTAATAATCTTCTCTCTAGGAAAACAAAAATATAAGCACAACACACTTCTAAATTTAATATGAATGATCATTTTCTTAAACCTATATAATCAATTAGGGTTAGGGTTAGAAACAAGCCCTAATTTGTAGTTTGCTAGTTTCAGGTATAGATTAGATTCAGGTATAGGTATAGTTTATGCTCATGTGAAATATCTAACAATTGATTGTCTGGTGTTATTTGTTTATTGGTGAGGCAATCAGGGTTAAGTGACTTGCCCAGGGTCACACAGCTAGTAGGTGTAAAGTGTCTGAGGTCTGATTTGAACTCAGGTCCTCCTGACTCCAAGGCTGGAGCTCTATCCACTGCACCACCTGGCTGTCACTTTTCTGGTGTTATTTGGAGCTGGCTCCAGTAAACTTTGGATTTAAAGCTAGGATTTTCTAAATTAATCATCAGCTAGCTCTTTATTCACAATGGCCACCTTGACATGGCACCTAGAATATACCATGGAATTTGACGATATAAACTGATAACTATATACATGAATATTGTGTTTAAACAGCTGGCTGTGGTAAAAATCTGGTTCAGTCATAGAATTAACAACTACTAGCTAATATGATGTTGCAAAGCAGTCAAGTATGTGAAATGGCCGTCTTCTACTATAATGGTTAAAGCTAAAACACATATGTACTAATAATAATGTAACATAAAACTACCATGGCCCTCATTGCCTGAAGGTCAGGTGGGTTATATTTCACCCTTTTCCCCAAGGTTCTCCAGTACTTTTCAGAAGGTTTGGAGGTATCTAGGCTCTCTGTAAATGGTTACAGCCCCTAGTGATGTTGTTTCCTCAATTGTAAGGGGTGGTCCCTTGTTCCCCTGTTTGATTTAGTCACTAATTTTTTTTTACACAGATTAGCTTTTACACAGAAATATGTACTTCAGAAGTTGTTTTTTAATTTTTTAAATTTTTAAATTTTTTCCCAATTACACATCAAGACAATTTTTAGCATTCATCTTTCAAGATTTTGAGTTCCAATTTTTTTCTTCTTCCTTCCCTCCTCTCCCCTCTTCTAAAATGGTAGGCATTTGAAATAGGTTATACATGTGCTATCATGTAAAAACATATTTCCATATTAGTCACAGTTGTAAAAGAAGGAACAGATCAAACAAAAAAAAACACAAAAAAGAATAAGTGAAAAAATATGCTTTGATATGCATTCAGAATCCATCAGTTCTTTATCTGGATGTGGATAGCATTCTCCTTCATGAGTCCTTTGTACTTATCTTGGATCACTGTGTTATTGAGAAGAGCTGAGTCATTCATAGCTAATCATTACACAACATTGCTGATACTGTGTACAATGTTTTCCTGGTTCTGCTCATTTCACTTTGCATCAGTTCGTACAAATCTTTCCAGGTTTTTCTGAAATCTGCCTGATCAGCATTTCTTATTGTACAATAGCATTCCATTACATTCATATACCACAGCTTGGTCAGTCATTCCCCAATTGATGGACATCTCCTCAATTTCCAATATTTTTCCACCATGAAAAGGGCTGCTATATATATTTTTGCACATGTAGGTCCTTTTTCCTCTTTTATGATTTCTTTTTTAAAAATTAATTTATTTTGATTTATCAACAATCATTTCCATAAGCTTTTAAGTTTAAAATTTTTCTCCCCCTCCCTTCTAACCTCCCTCCCCAAGACAGCATGTAATCTGATATAGACTCTACATATATATATATATATATATATATATATATATATATATATATATATATTCCTATTAAACATATTTTCACACTAGTCATGTTGTAAGGAAGAATTAGAACCAATAGAAAGAACCACAAGAAAGAGGAAACAAAACAAAACAGAAGAAGGAAAAAGAGCAAATAGTATGCTTCAATCTGCATTCAAACTCCATAGTTCTTTCTTTGGATGTGGATAGCATTTTCCATCAAGAGACTTTTGGAGATATCCTAGATCCTTGCATTGCTGAGAAGAGCTAATTCTACCAAAGTTAGTCATCGCACAACATGGCTATTACTGTTTCTTTTTTTATTATTTCTTTGGGATACAGAGCTAGTAGTGGTATTGTTGGATCAATGTGTATGCACAGTTTGGTTGTACTTTTGGCATAGTTCCAAATTGCTCCCCAGAATGATTAGATTGGCTCACAACTCCGCCAACAGCGTTACTTCAGAAGTTATAATCACATATATAAAAACTTACTCCCCAGTGTGTGGGAGGCATAATCTTCCTCCCACCTTGTACCACTTCAGTCTCTGGAGAGGGGAAGAGGATTAGCTTCCCATATAGTAGAGTCCTAATTCAAAGTCAAAAACCCCTCTGGGGCTTGAGTCATAGGAACCCTGCTTCTCAGGGCTTCCATGCTAAGGCTAGTTGGTTGTACCATCCCTCTTGCAATCCTAGCTACAAAGTCACCATGATTCTAATGGTCAGGTCATGTGGGGCTCACCTCTGGTACCTGCAGCTGAGGACCAATGACACAGGGGAAAACCAAACATTGCCCCAGGCCCATTTCTTGGATCTAGGTTAAAAGACTGGAAGTAGTGGAGCGAATGTCCTTCTCTTCTTACCTGTTCATTTCCTTGTGCCCACACGAATGAACTGAGATCTTCACTTTCTTGATATAGCAGCCAATTAAAGGCAATTATCCTCATCCATTTGGTAGGAGATTCCAAGGGATCCATGGTAGGCAAACTACTCAAAAGGTCCCTCAGGAGCATCTCAATGTTTGAAGAACTAGGAATGCCCAGAGAAACCCATGTTTTAATAATAACACATTTATTTTTTATGTATGGTTTACAAAATACTTTTCTCTTAGCAACTCAGTGGTGAGAAATTATTATCTTCCTCATTTTATAGATGAAGAAGGGTAAATGACTTTCTCAGAGTCCCATAATTAGCAGCTATGTGAGGATGGACTTAAAATTTGTCTGGTGATTCCAGAATCCCATATACTTACCCTTATGCCAGCCTGCCACTCAAAATCTTGTTAGCTGGGAAGGAAAGGATTAAATTCAATGGGGTACCCAATTGTTTGAATAAATTCAGTGTTTGTTTCCAAAATAAATGATTTTTTTTAACTTCAGAAGAACATCAGTTTATTTTCTCCAGCTGTTTCCAGAGGGGCCAAAGGATGAATAGATAAGAAAACTGAATTACCTTCTTAGACCTTGAGGTCATTCCTGAAGGTGTTGAGACACTTAGATGAGAAGGCTTGTGCTTCTTACAAATACTTCTGCTTATCTCATATATAGTACTAGTATTTCAACTCTCAGAAATTGTCCTTAATTATTATTTTTGAGAAGAAGATCTATCTGGGTGACTAGGTGACTAGGAATAAATTCCCATAAGATACATTCATAGAATCCCTGATTCAGACTTGTATTACAAATAGATTGATAATAACATATAGTCTGTAAATAATTTTACTAGCCCATGCTCTCTTTATGGAAGTGTTGCAGCAGGATATAATGAAAGGAACCCAAGAAGACTTGAGTTCAAATCCTGACTCTATTACTCACTGGGAGACCTTGGACAGGTCATTTAAATGTTTTGAGTTTGTTTCCTCATGTATAATAAGATGACATTGGAATAAGTGACCTGTAAGGTCTCTTTGGGTCAAGTTGGTGGAACAGTGGATAGAAGGCAGGGCCTGGAGTCAGAAAAACTCTTTTTCAAAAGTTCAAATCTGGCCTCAGACACTTACTAGCTATGTGTCCCCGGAGAAGTCACTTAACCCTGTTTGACTGAGTTTTCTCATCTGTAAAATGAGCTGGGGTAGGAAATGACAAATCACTCCAGTATCTTTGCCAAGATAAGGAAATCCCAAATTGTGTCACAAAGAGTTGGACACAAATGAATAACAACAAAATCTCTTCTAAAATCTAAATTTATAATCCCCTTTCTACAAACATTATCTATATATGTATATCTATCTATATATGTATATCTATATATCATTTATCTATCTATCTATCTATCTATCTATCTATCTATCTATCTATCTATAGACAAGAAGGAAGTGATTGTGTTAAATTTACCAAACATTTGTTGAACTCCTACTATGTCCAAGGTGTTGGGCTAGGAGAAAACAAAAAAACAAAACTCAATCAATCAATAGTCGTTTATCAAACACTGCCATATGCTCAGCACTGTATTAGTCCTTGGAAATAGGATTTTTTTAAAAAATGAGATAATCTCTGCCCTCAAAGATTTGATATTATCCTAGGATCATATAGTATATCCACAGATCCCTAAATATGTAAATATAGCATACACACAGATGCTTATATATGATATACATAGTATGTGTGTGTGTGTGTGTGTGTGTGTGTGTGTGTGTGTGTGGTGTATTTTTAGGTCAGGCTCTGGACTACTTTGTCAACTATTACTTACTGGTAAGCTGTGTCCCCAGTTCTCTAGTGATATTTATTCTAGAGGTAACCCACAGGGGCTGAAGGGTATAGCTCTTAAGTCTCTATAGGTATGCTTCACTCCACGCTTATTGGTTGAAATCTATTAGCTAGATAGACTAAATTAACTTTTAGAAATGAGTAATTAATACACTGGTATAGTTGGCATGAAGTTGGCACAACCCTATAGTATCTCTCCAAAATTTGGTGACACACTTTCCCACCACTGCATTGAGAATCTAGGGGGAAAGCACACTCAAGCATAGAGGGCACACGTAGCAGAGCGGCAACACCCAGCTGCTGGTAATCTTTTTACTGAAGTCCTCCAGATGTTTCCCTTTAGTATACTGTAGTTTTCCTCGTATGCTTCCTACAGAGAGTCTTGAATTTGTTTTTTTTTTTCATCAAGCCCATTTTGACCTGGGTTCTACCATTTACTCTTTGTTGTTTCAGGAAGACCTATGATGCTGATGAAACATTCCACGTCCTTCATTTCTCCAGAGTTCATGAGGTCTTCCTAAGTTCGAGGCTTGGGGTGGAGGGGATGGGCTGTGGAAAGAAGGCCGAGACCCAAGGCTAAGACTTCTCCTTTCCTTCAAGGGTTTTCTTCTCAGAAGCTTGGCTAGAAGGTTTCCATGCTAATTTTCCAGACACTTGAATCCCTGGGTTCTGAACTGTCTTGCTCTTCTATATAATATGGTCCAAAGGATATAAATAAGTTTCCTCAATCTAAGGACACTTCCTGTACGGCATCATTCCAGTTCATCCAATAGCTTTCAAAATATCTAAATTAAGTGAGGATTTTTTTATGTCCCTGGTCTATAGCTTGACTGATTGATTGAATCAAGAAGTGTCATCTAGTTGAGAAATCACGGTATAGCATCTTGTTGCTTAGATTAAGTGGAGTGGTATACTTGATGAATTGACTTGCTTCCTCTCTCTCTCTCTGTCTCTCTCTGTGTGTCTTTCTCTCTGTCTGTCTCTGTCTCTCTCTCTCTCTCCCACCTATCTTCTGTATAACATAATAAGCCAGTTAAGTGACACAGTAGATAATTTGCGGTCACAAAAGCTCGAGTTTGAATCCTGTACCTACTAGCAAACACGTATTAACTTTGTGACCCTTACTAGGGGATATTTACTAGCTATGTGACCCTAGGCAAGTCACTTGACCTCTTTTGACTTCAATTTCTTTCTTTCTAAATGCAGATAATAATGGCGCCTACCTCACAGGGATACTGTGAGGATACAAATGAAATAACACAGGTAAGGTACTTTGTGAACTTTAAAAACTTATATAAATATTATCTAACATATTTATATGCATATATATGCATGTACATATGTATGTATACATACATATATTTATGCAAACTTTTTTTAGGGAAGGATGATAACAACTTCGGAATCAGCAGAGGCCTCTTGAAGGAAAGGGTAGTTGGACTTAGGCTTTAAGGCAGCGAAGGGTCCAGAAGGTAAAAGTGGGGATGGTGAGAGCCAGGTTGTGATTGTATAACAATTTTGTAGCAGACTGTACAGCATGGTTTCATGACTTCCTCTATTTGTACTTAGTCATACTTGAGCATGAGCAGAAAAGAGCAATATCTTCTACCACTGTCGTCCTTTATTGCTCATGCTCAGGTATAACTAAATACAATTAGAGGTTCAGAAACAGAGGCCCAGCAATGGATTTAAAAGTCAAGGACAGAGGGAAGTTCAAACTCATTTACTAGACATCCACATTTTGTTTAAATAATATTTTATTTTTTCCCCTAATTAATTCCCCAATTAAGAAAATTTTTTACCATTCATTTTTACAAGATTTTGAGTTCCAAATTTTTCTCCCCCTCTCTCCCCTCCCCTCTTCTGAAAATGGTAGGCACTTTGATATAGTTTATACATGTGTTATCATGTAAAACATACTTCCATACAGACACCCACATTTTGAAGTAGAGAAAGTGAAAGACTAGGGATGCTTGTGTAGGAAAGCAGCTGAGGAGTGACTGGTGAATAATTCATAGCCCCTGTACTCAACTAGCTTACAGGGTGGTAAAAGTTATAATTTTGGAGCTGTTCGTTATCATTTTGATTTTCATTGATATGCTTAATTACTGGCTTTTAGTTTTATACTAATTTGTTTCTTCTTTGGCCTCTGTTAATTTATCCATTTGTCTTTTCTATCTCCTTACAGGGTGAGCACATATTATTTTTTACTAACTTCAAATGATAACTGTCCCTCTATAAATGATGCTGTGCAATTTTTTACATCCTTTTCCACTTATGTATTAAAAACAGAATTGAGTAAAGAAATCATATTGTAGTCAGATTACCTTAAAACAAATGGAGTGGAGAGTCTCTCAAAATTGCTTATGAAGCATAGTCAATTTTGCATAAACTTACAGGGTTACAAGTCTCATAGATAGAAAGACAATATATCATATATATTTTATAAGCCACTATGTGAAAAGTACTTTAGTAAATACATGAATATTGAATAAGCAAGGCCTCTTTCTTACCTATCTTTGTACCTGTGGTCACCTCTTTCATGAGGCATATTCCTTTTGAAGGTAATGAGTGAATGCACTACCTGGAGAAGTGAAAGTGGACCCAAAATAGCAAGTATCTGTTTATTAAAGTAAGAGCTTTTCTTATAAGTTACTTATACCCATGAGTGGAAACCCTGTTGATTCTAAATAAAATCTGTGCTTGTAATTATAATTTTCAAAAGTGAAATGGGGAAGAAGATTGTGGTGGGAGAATGGATTGCAGTATGTGATCTGCCAGTCACTATATTAAAATAAATCAATACTGTTCTGGAAATATGTTGAAAGGAAGAAAAAAATCCATTCCTCCTTGTTTAAAATTGAGTGTGGTCCCAACCTCTCTGAAAATTGCATTGATATATGTTATTTTTGTTCTTTCACCTTTTTGATCTGGGGTTGACTTGATTTTTTGACCTTGCCCTAGAACACCAAAGGTTCATGTTCATGATGTAGAGGTCATCAGCCTACAGCAGTATGCCGGTGTTTTGTTTTAACAGCTTAATAATGAGGTGAAGTGAAATACTCAAGAGAGAGGCTCTAATGGCCTTTATTGCTTTTGTTGTTATTAGGACCTTTTACAATAATTGTTTTCAGAATTCCAATCTGAGCTTTTTTAGAATTTTTAGTCTGAATACCAATTTATGCTGTCCAGGATTCCATTTCTGCTCTGTTTCACACTGTGTTAATTTTCATTAAGTTCATTATATCTGAGAAATCTTAAGGGATTTATTTAAAATTCATCTTCTGATTAGATACATATTGTATACTTTTATTGCAATAAGAGAATCTAATTTTTTTCTAAAGATAACAAGGTCTGAGCAACGATTGTGCTGCAATTCCTCATTGCCCACATATCAGGTCTCTTAAGGATATTAATATGTTACTGTAATTATTTTTCATGCATGGCAAACATAGGGTTTGATGAGGAAAGGTGAGCTTAATGTAAGTAGTCTAAGGAAGTTAATATTACCCAAATGTTTTCATATCACATTTCTCTTTAGACACTAAGAAGGATTAGATAAACTAAACTCAAAATAGAAGTCACTCTAATTTTCAAAGATTTAGTAAGTCAGTTAGTTGATAAATAAAGCATATAGATATTGAATTTGCAAAACTGCAGCTCATGTAAGCTAGTATAAAGCTTTTCCTGAATTCAGTAAGTGTCTAGTTGGTGTTAATAGTCTTTCAAATAATTTTTCAAATAGTTATATGCTAGGTACATTTTATTTACTAATGCAAGTATGCATTATCATTTTGCCTATGGGTGTATATCACCCAGTATAGTGAATGCTTTGTTAACAAAGGTAACACCAATCATCTTTGAGAGGCTGTTCTGTTTGGTCCCAAGTTCATCTAGAAGAGGATAAGATAAAGAATTCTGAAAACAAAGAGCATGGCAAAATAAGAAATTTAGAAGGGTGGGAATATTGATCTCCCTTTATGTGGGATGACACTTTTTTTTAAGCAAGAGCAATATAAAATACCCTAGAACGGAATCAGATAATTCGATACTGAGTAATTTTCAAGTCTTTAGAAAAGAATCACCTTCTTATGGGAAAGTTAATTTTCTTATTCTTATAGTTTTTTTAATTTAAAAACTCATGCTAATATCTCACTGAATGCTTATCTTAATTTCTCATACTGTGGGTTAGGGAGCTGATAGCAGCTGGAATCACCACTTCTCAAAATTCTCTCCTCTCTTGGTATCTATGGTCTGGTGCTCTCAACATTCCCCAGGGTCTTGACCTTGGATTTACATCTTAACCTTGTCTTTTGTCTTTCTATCCACTCCCCATTCAATAGATGACTGAGACTTTGCTATTGTGTCTTTTACAAAGCTTTTTCTACTTCTCTTTTTCCATCTCTAGGTACTACTATCGCCCACTCATCCTTCCCACTTGTATTATTATAGGTACAGTTGGTTTCTCTTTATCAGTGTCTTTGCTTCTAGTCTCTGCTTAAAATATTGTTTTCCTCAATCTATAGCTTAAGGTACTACAATGACTACCATATACATTTTACATCATTAAAATTAATATTCATGATTTTTACCCACTACCACATTTTCATCTTTATCATTTGATCGCTTATGATTTTATCACCTTTACTTCAGCCAAATAAATTATTCCCCACCATTTTGTTATTTCCTGCCTCCATATCTTTGTTCAAATGCCTGAAAAGTTTTTATCATCTTCACCAGTTTATGCACAAGACTTTCTTTCATAACCACTGTGAGAGTCAGGTAAAGGTTAAATTTCCACAGAGAAAGAGAATAATGCAGAGATTTAAAGAACAAAGGTTCCAGGAAGTAGTACACTGTAGGTGGGCTGGGCTTAGCCAATAAAAAGTAAGTGGATTGTTCCAAAAAAAACCCAAAATCAAGATAAGGGTCCAGCCAGCTCAAACCAGTTGGGGTCAACCTGAGGACCCCTGAAAAATACTAGTGGGCCTGCTTAATGAACTCCATTACTATTATCTGACACACCCCGCATAAAATTAGAGCCTCATTAACAAGTCATGGGATATATGACGAAGGGAGGGGGAACATACTTGAGCATATCAAGGGGAAACATGTAAGGAAAGGTGTAACCTGGGAAGGGATGGACCAATCCAGGCCTGGGAGGTTTTGTGCTGAATTTAACTGTATAAAAGTATTTGCACCTTAACACTCGGGGCTCTTTCCTTCTGAAGAGTGGTGGAGCCCGCTTCTGGCCAGAAACGTCTAAATCCTCTGGACTCGCTCTGTAACAAATTTTCTTGATACTAAATTTTTGGTGTCAAGCCTATTTCTAATACCACCTAGAAAGTTTTCTTCTCCAAGGATTGTCTAGCAAACTTAGTTCTGCTTTACTTACTCCTCCCAGATATACACATATCTATTCAGCTTATATGTCATTTCTACATTATTGTATCACTCTTGTTTAAATGATGTAATTTTTCTGTAATTATTTAATGCACGTTTGTGGGTAAAAATCGTGTGTTTAGAGTTAGAAGATTCCTTTACCATCTAGTTCATTTCCTTCATTTTACAGATTAGGAAATTGGAGTTCAGGAATGGGAAATTATTGCACAAAAACATACAGTAAATGGTTAGGTTATGATTCAGTCTAAGTCCCTGACTGTAAATTGAGGGCTCTTTTCCAATGCATTACCTTCTTTACTTTCCCTTTAGACTGGAAGTTCACTGAGGGCAAGTATCATTTTTTTTTCTTTTTTGGATACCTCCAACATGTCTTCCACAGTACTAGGCACAAAAGAAAGTGTTAGTTGAATGGATGGATGGATGGATGGACGATGAATGATCAATACTTCTAAAATTAATATAGTCACAAAACCCTGTCAATAAACAAAGAAATTGATTACTGAGATATATATGAGTCCTTCAATTTAGATGCTTTGATCATTGCATAGTACTGTAAACCTGGCTTTGGCATGCAGACAGCACATAGGCTAGATTGAGTCAAACTGAAAAGTTCTCTCAAGCCAGGTTCTGAATGATTTAGCCCTGTGACTGTAGCTCTAAGTTGCTTTTGATTTATTTGGCAAAATTGTAGGCTACAGAACATGAGAAAACGGATTCCCATTTTGCCTTGTAACTTCAAGAAAGGAAAAAAAAACCAACCAACAGTTATTAAACTGAAGAACCACTTAAATGTGTGTGTTTCTCCTCATCTAAGGAGCTTCACATTTGTAGGTATGAGTGTGTCCTTGTGCTTTTTATCAGGAAAGGCTATTTTATAAGATTAATTCCCACTAACTACAGGAACCCTGTTGTTATATGCATAGTATTATTAGCATTGCACAGTAATTAAGAGGCTATGAAATAATGGGAAGCTCTCAAAAGGTTCAGAAGTTCATTTCAGGTAAGTAAGTGTTATTGAGGTTTACCTGTTGGCTTTTTTTTTAATCAAGCAACCCATGCATTTAAGTGGATCATGTTGATAGAGGCTGCAGAGTCAGAAAGTTATTGCTGGCTTATTTGGAATTCTTAATAAAACTTTCAGGGAGCAAGCAAGTTTCTCAAGAGCTGATTCTTGTGTATAAGGTGTAGTAAGTCCAAGTGGTATAACAAGGTAAAGCTTGATGCTGTTAAAACCTTGTCTTTCCAATAAATTATTCTGTTCTCTCCAGGGAAATGGAAGATGGGTGAGTTAGGAAGAATTATTCCAATTTGATTCAATTCAATAAGCACTGATTAGGCACACAATACTTACAGGACATTGCTAGAACCTGAGGTTGTAAAGACAAAAACATTTCCCTCAAAGGGGCTTACCTTCTTCTGCAAGGATACAATTAATACAAAGATAATAAGCAGAAAGGAATTTGTGGAAGAATATCATAAGCAACTGAGGTATTGGAGAAGACAATATAGAGGAAGTGGTACCTTAACTGAGACTTGAAAGAATTCCTTCTTTCAACATTTTTCTCTTTTAGTAGCCTAATTTACACATGCCTACGCTGTAAAATCAAATAGTATGTTGCAAATCTTGCTTGTTTCTTTCATCTAGCTAAATGATTCTATTGCTTATGTAAGTTAATTATAGAGTTCAGTTTCATACTTTCTCACAATCATTACAAAAAGGCTGAATTGACTATATGAGGCTGGAAGCCATGTATTCCCCAAATGTATTGCCCTTCTTAATCTTTTAGAAACTGCAAGGCTAGATTACTGTTAGCTGTACAGAGAACAAACCATCTGGTACAAAATATTATGTAATACAAAGAAGACTCTGTTAGAATTTGTCCAGTCCTTGCTCTGACACTAACTACCTGGATTATCTCTCTGACCATCAGTTTCTCCTGGAATGCGCGCTCAACTTAGAGAGAGAAGAGCTTGGTTCAATTCTTGCCTCAGATACCAATTAAATGTGTAGTCATGGATTAATTACTTTTCGTAGTCTGTTCCTTCATCTCTAAAATGGGTATAATACCCAATAGGTATGTACTACCTGCCTCCTAGGGCCTTTGTGAGGAAAGTGCTTGGCAAAGCTTAAAGACCAATAGAAATGTGTTATAATTGCTATTTAAATTCCTTTTTAAAATTTATTTTAATTTTAAAATTAATTTATTTTGATTTATCCACAATCATTTCCATAAGCTTTTGAGTATCAAATTTTTCTCCCCCCTCTCCCCACCTTCTTTCCCAAGATGACACACGATCTGATATAGGCTCTACATATACATTCGTATTAAACATATTTTAACATTAGTCATGTTGTAAGGAAGTATTAGAACCAATAGGAGGAACCACCAGAAAGAGGAAGCAAAACACAACAAAAGAAAAAAAAACAGTATGCTTTGATCTGTGTTCAAACTCCATAGTTCTTTCTTTGGATGTGGATAGCATTTTCCATCATGAGACTTTTGGAGATATCTTGGATCCTTGCATTGCTAAGAAGGGCTAAGTCTATCAATGTAAGTCATTGCACAACATGGCTGTTATCATGTACAATGCACTCCTGGTTCTGCTCACTTCACTTAGCATCAGTCTATACAAGTCTTTCCAGGTTTTTCTGAAGTCTACTTGCTCATCATTTCTTATAGCACAATAGTATTCCATTACATTCTATACCACAATTTGTTCAGCCATTCCCCAATTGAGGGGCATCCATCAATTTCCAATTCTTTGCCACCACAAAAAGAGCTGCTATGAATATTTTTGTACATTTCCCATTTTTTATGATCTCTTTGGGTTTATATTTCTATTTACCTTAGTCTAAGTATGCCTTCAGAAAGTAGGATCCAATCCTAAATCCATACTCCTACTTCCCACACCTAAGTCTCTAAGGAAAATTTCTAATAGGCTTTGTGTACAAAACTGCATTTTATATTGATTTGACATTTATTATATGCCTACAATGTTTGAGGCAATTACAATATAATGGCAAAAACAAAATAGTATCTATTTTCAATGAGCTTATGCTATACTGTAAGTTTACAGCATCTATACCAGTAACAATAATAATTACAGTAACAACAACATCTATATAGTAAGCACTTACTATGTTCTTACATATGTAGCACTGTGCTACATCCTTTACAATTATTATCTTGTTTGATCCTCACAACAGCTCTAGGAGGTAGGTGCTATTATTATCCCCTTTTGGCAAACAGTAAAATAGTAAGAGTCTGACTCCAGACTGGTGCTCTAACCACAGTGCTGCCTATATAAGTAAATGTAAGGAAATTTGAGAAGTAGAGAGTACTAACTGGGAATAAAGGAACATTTAATGAGGGTGTGCCACCTGAGAGAAACCTTGGACAAAAGACAAGGATTTTCTAAGAGATAGAGATAGAAAGATGGAATGTTATTACAGGCTTGGTGGATGTCATATGAATATATGGAGGCAGGGTATGGAATGTTAACATCAGAGAAAAGCTTGTTTGATCAGCTCTAAAACTATAGCTATCTCAGAGATTCTGGGACTTCTCCCCAATTGAAAGGGTGTCAAATTAGTGCTAAAAGTAGAGTATGGTGGCTTCAGGCTAAGGAGGATGACAACGGAAGGGAAGGACTACTGACACTCTACTCTCCGTCCGTTCAAGAGAATTTAGGAAAGTCACAGGCAAGTAGCTTTTGCACTTCAGTTGTCTTTCATCTCTTACAGTTTTGTCAGATTACACACAGATGAAAACCAGGCATGGGTCATGAGGATAGTAAGAATGGCATGTGGCCTGATCTTTAAATATCCCTGCTGAAGACAACCTGGGCACCTAGGCACAGGGAAGTCAGGGGACAGGAATAGTGAGACTGTTCCACTGTCAAGCAGTGGGTTCCAACAGGGAAGAAGACCTTTTGCTCTGACCAGGACCTCCCCTACTTTTCCCTGCCCCATGGGACTACTGATGAGGTAAGACAAGAACAGAATAGAGTAGCACCACTCTGGAGCCTAATGAAAGCTGGATTGGGAAAGCTGGGAAATGGCATCCTATGGGTTTTTGGGAAATACCATAAACTCTCACCTCCTCTTTCTTCAATAGTCTGGACCTTTCCCCCTGCAGTCAGCCCTACCAAAGAGTGCAAGGAGAATGCAGATGACTAAATTTGTATGTACCTTGGGACTTTGTTTCTCTATTCAGTTGAAGTGGTGGTAGGTCTACTCGCGCATGCGCTGCCTTCATCGTGACTTTTAGTAAGTATCTGCTCTAACAGCTTTTTTGCCTTATAAAAGTGCCTCAGAACTGGTTCTTACCCACCATTGGTGATAGATGGCAAGTGCCTTCACCTTAGTTTCCTCAGTTGTGAAATGGGGATAATAATAGTATCTACTCAGGATTGTTGCGAGGATCAAATGAGATAATATTGAGCTTAAAAAAAAGTTCTTAGCCCATTGCTTGATACATGGCAATTAGGCCATCATATGTGTGTGTGTGTGTGTGCACGCACGTGTGTGTGTGTACACACACACGCACACACACATAACACATTTATTCCTTCCATATATATTCCTCCCCTCCCATCTCTGACATCCTGGAAAGGGTATGTGCCGCCCAACTAGTACCTAATTAGTAAAAATAACTATCTAAAACGGAAAGCTCTCTTCATTTCACTTCCTTTTCACAGATACATACTATGGTGGTGGTGTTGGGTGATAAGAATGAGTATGATCCTGGCTCCACTTCTACTCATTCTTGTTGATCAGTTATCCATTGTGTCCAACCCCATGCTGTCCATGTGGCTTTCTCAGCAAAGATACTAGAGTAGTTTGCTGTTTTCTTCTCCAGTAGATTAGGGAAAACAGAAATTAAATGATTTGCCTAGGGTCACACAGCTAGTAGATTTCTGAGGCTGTATTTGAACTCAGGTCTTCCTGACTCCAGACCCAGTGCTCTGTCTACTGAGCCACTTAGCTGCCCCTGAACTCTCTAGCTGTCCCATACAACTCATAGCACTCACTTTTCAGCCTTTGCAGTCTGATTTATATCACCCTCCACTGAAACTACTCCCTCTAAGGTTATAACATATTTCTTATTTGCTAAATCCAACATCCCTTTCTCAGGCCTCATCTTTTTTGATCTAAAGGATGTTGTTCTCTCCTTGTTTCTACCTTCTCAATCTTCTTTGCTGGATCATCATCCTAGAGTCTCTTCCTTTTTTTTTCTTATTTCATCAGCTCCCATGGGTTTAGTAATTCATCTTTTTGCAGGTGACTTGTGGAATCTATATGTATACACACATATGCATGTGTATATATCTATACATACAGTTATTATAGCTATATACCTATATAGAGGTTATCTTCCAGTCTACTTGGGAAATACAGCATGTAAACAGGTCAAGATAATTATAAAATTAGAATCAGGAAAAGTTTTATGTATAAGGTGGCCATAAACTGAGATCTGAAATAAACTAAGGATTCTAAGAAGTGAAGGTAAGGAGGCTATTAACTACAATTGTGCAGGACAACTTATATAAAGACATGGATGTGTATAGTAAATTTACAGTTTCATATGCAATTATCTTTTTATAATATTATGTTATGGAAATACTTGTTTTAGCCCATAAATTAGAATAAATAAACATTAAAAAAAAGACATGGATGTAAAGGTGAGTGTGGGGAATTATGTAGTACAACAGTTATTATATCTGTATATCTATATGCCTATGTCTAATAGTTATCTAATTATTAATATCTCTTCTGAATTGATTTACCACATAATCAATTGCTTTTGTACCTTGCTAACTGGGTGTCTGATGGACATCTCAAATTCAACATGTCCAAAATGGAATTCATTAACTTGCCTCTCTTACCCCACCTCCAAAAAACAAAACAAAACAAAACAAAAACCCCAAAAGGCACCACATCTCCAAAGTGCCTTCTTTCCATTGAGAGAATCACCTTACTTCTATATCCAGGTTAACAACCTCAATGTAATCCTCAAACTCTTTACTTTCCTTCACCTGCCATACACTATCAGTTATCGCAGTGACTTTGAAAACCACATATTAGCATTGTCTGCATTCTATTGTATTTTTATTTGTTTTGTTAAGTATGTCACCACTACATTTTAATCTGGTTCAGAGCACATTCAGGAGTATTGTGGGCTGCTGGCTATGTGTTCTACACCTCTGATCTAGACTATTCCAACTGCTTCTCAACAGGATGCCTAATGTCTAGTCACTTCTGTCTCTAAGCCATAGAGTTGCCAAATTAATTTTTCTAAAATATATCTGATTATGTTGTTTCCCAAATTGAGAACACTTGATCAACATCTCCTACCTCAATCCCATTGCTTCCTGTATGCATTACAAATTTATCAGATTTATCAAAATCTATTTCCATCCTACCTTTCCAGGCTTAGGCTGAATTCCCCTTTGGTGTACTTTATGTTTCAGCTAAACTTCTTCATATATTATCCCCAAACTCACTTTTGCATCCATGTCTTTACATAAGCATTCCTCCACATCTGCAGTTAAATAGCTTCCTCACCTCCACCTCTTAGAAGCTCTAACTTAATTCACGTCGGTCAGTTCATGACCAGTTAGATGGTCAGTTCATGGCTATCTCACACAGAAAACTTTTCCTGATTCTTTTAGTTGCCAGTTCTTTCTCCCTTCTCTAGTTATTGTATCTATTTATCTGTTTACATGTTGTATTCCCCAAATAGATGGCAACTTTCTTGAGGACAGGGAATTTAAAAAAAAAAATTTGTCTTTGTATGTACTGCCTAGCAGAATGCTTTGTGAATAGTAAGCCCTTAATAAATGATTATGTTGTACTAAATTGGAACTTTCCAGGTAATGCAAAAGGAGGGCTCCTCCCCTTTCCCTTCCTGCTGGTGTCCTAGGTTGTCTGACCACCTCTGCCTTTCCCAAACTAGGTATCCCTTTCCTTTCTCTTACCAAAGGAGCAAACCACTTTAGTTACTGTTTGGGGAATGTAGATTAAGAAAAGAGGAGTAATGTGAAATAAAGGTGAATAGTTATTTAGCAACCAGATTGTGGTGTACCTTACATTCCAGACTGAGGAACACATGTTTTGTCCTAAAGGCAACAAGGAGCCACTCAAGTTTTTTGAGCATGGTGGAAGTGAGTGGGTGGGTCTTGGGATGTATTCGAACTTATGCATTAGGATGAATGACTCAGAACCTTTGCCAGCATTGTTTATCTGATCTATCTGTGCCATCTTAGTGTGAATTAGAACTTTCAGTGGTTCACAAATGGCATGAACCAGTATCATCTGCTAAACTTTCATTTATTCCCAGTTTGCTGAAGTTTCTGAGTTATCAAAAATGATCTTTTATATGAAATTGCCCAAATCAGCCTGACAAAAGCAAGCCAACAGACCGAATTAGGACAGTGCAGGATGGCATTGCCATGTGCTGTCTAGTGCTAGGGGTAGGTGGTACAGTGGATAGAGTACTGGGCCTGAAATTAGGAAGACCTGAATTCCATCTGGCTTCAGACATTTACTAGCTGTGTAACCTTGGGGAAGTCACTTATCCCTTTTTACCTTTTACCTTTTTACCTTTTTCCTCATCTGTAAATGAGCTGGAGAAAGAAATGGCAGTATCTCTGCCAAGATAATCCCAAATGGGGTCGCAAAGAGTTGGACACAACTGAGCAGTAACAGCAATAAAATCTAGGTGATAATATATGAACATCCCTAAAATCCTGAAGTCCCTGGATGACTTCAGTTCTTCTCTCTTTCGACCTAGATAAAAACATGTCTAAAACTATTTTAGCCCAAGCTAACATTACATCTGGAAAAAACAGCCCCCTAGCTCTCCATCACAACCCCCTTCCACAAATCAGAAATTATAAAGGAGGCCACAAGGCATACAGTCTTTGTTTAGGATCAGACTTACTTTAAAAACAAACAAATTTTAATACTGTCATGCTAGCTGAGATGCCTGTAGTTCATGAATTCTGAATCATTGTCTGCTTTGGTTTCTTGTTGTTATTCAGTCATTTCAGTTGTATCCTACTCTTTGTGACTCCATTTGGAGTTTTCTTGGCAAAGTTATTGGAGTGGTTTATTATTTCCTTCTCCAGCTCATTTAACAGTTGAGGAAACTGAGGCAAAGAGGGTTAAATTACTTTTCCAGGGTCATATAGCCAGTAGGCGTCTGAGGCTGAATCTGAACTCAGGTGTTCCTGATTCCAGGCCCAATGCTCTATCCAGTGTACCACCTAGCTGCCTATGCTTTGATTTCTAAGACCCACTCATTCTTTCCTGTATTGAGGAATTCTTGGATCTTTAGTTTGCTTTTGGTATGGCAAATCATTGCATCTCCTAAGACATTTTATATGATTAGAAATTGGTCTGATAATACTAGCCTCAGCCCTGTGCGGTTAATCCTTTCAAGCTTCAGCTCGTATTCCAATGTGATGGTTAAAGAGGTTTCCATATTTCTGAAGTGTATAAACAGCAAACAAACAAATAAAAACCTAACTCCACAGCTTTGTTGTTGTTTTGGGCCAGAGCTCTGACTTCATCCATGTAGGGAGCTCCCAGTGAGGAAACTGACTTTGCTAACGTAGATCAGCTTTTGCTCATCACTTTGGAGAATTATCTGGAAAAATGAGAGGTGAAGGGATGAATTTCCCAAGATCACATAGGAAGTATATGTTAGAGATGAGATTTGAACACAGGATAGGTGGTGCCATGGACAGAGTAAAGTACTTTGCAAATATTAAAGTGCTCTATAAATACTAGCTATATTTATTATTATTATTATTACTCCTAAATCCAAGGCTGACTATCCATTAAACCACATCACCTCTTTTTTAACATTGAAAAAAAAAGTCACATTGACTCAGTGACTGTTGGGATATAAACATTTTAATGCCTAACAGCACAAGAAGAGGTTAAGATTATAAGCTCTCCTGCATAAAAGATTTGTGGAAGAGAATGTTGAGGCCGTTGGCAAACTTATTATCATTCAATAATTTCTTGTTGCTTCTTGTAGTCGGTTCAGATTGTTAATGTTGATATCTAAGTATGGAAAGTTAAGAGGCTTTTAAAGTCTTCTGCGACCATAGTTCTTTTCCTCATAAGCATTCATTGCTAAATTTCCTTATGTGTTTTCAAAAGATAAGCAGATTATGTAAAACAGAAAACTTAGGTGGGAAATTTTGCATGTTAATATATTAGATTAAATTTTTATGAAGCATCCCAATACAAGCAATATCATATAAAGATTCGCTTAAGCACACATCATACAATATAGGTAAATGTACATGATTATATATATATACGTATACACAGTATATATACATGTACATTTGTATATGCATATATACTTATTTATGCAAGTATATACATATATAAACACACACAGAGATAGCCAATGCTAATAGAGTAATCCATAATTTTTATTGTAGTGGAAGCATTTGTGAATATTGAGAGAATGAAGAGATGAAAGTGTGAGATAGACAGCTAGAAAAAATGTCAGACACACTAAGTTATTCGATTCTAGGTTAATATACCACAGAATCATGAAACTCATGGACAAAATGTACTTCAGTGTAGAGAGATTGAGAAATATATTTAACTCATTTCAATTCAATAAACACCTATTGATCACCTGCTGTTTGCATTACTTTAAGAAGTAGCTATATAGGGGCAGCTAGGTGGATGAAATCACTGATCTTTTAAAAGCGGGAGCCCTTAATGTGTGTGTGTGATGGACCTCTTTGGTGGTCTGGTGAAGACTCTAGACTCCTTCTTAGAATGATATTTTTCAGTGCACAAAATTAAAAACATAGGATTATGGGGCAGCTAGGTGGTGCAGTGGATAGGGCACCAGCCCTGGAATCAGGAGGACCTGAGTTCAAATTCAGCTTAAGACACTTGCAACTTACTAGCTGTGTGACCCTGGGCAAGTCACTTAACCCCATTGCCTAGCAAAAAAAAAAAACAAACAAACAAAAATGAAAAAACAACAACACATTACAAAGGAAATCAAATGTATTAAAATAGAGTTATCAAAATATTAAGAAAAAAGTTTATGGATCCTGGGTAAAGAGCCCCTGTTTTAGAGTATTAAACTTTGAAGTATGAGTATTCCAGGAGTTCCCTGAGTAAAGTAACAGTAATATAGAAAGTATGAATAGCATCTTATTTAGATACTATAGATTCAATTAATTCATTCTGTGATTTTCCCAAACTAAAGATATGTGGACTTTTTATATCAGATAAAATGGGCTTTTGAATAAAATACGATTTCATCATTTCTTTTTAATTTCTCTAATTCCTTTTTTTTAAAGAACAGTTCAACACTGGAGTGAGGAATCATGCTTACAAATCAGCCTACTTTAGCTATTGATTTATTATAAGGTTGAAGTGGAATTTTTGAGGTAATATGTACAAGATGTTATGGACTATTGGAAGAGAAATGAGGAGATCTAAAGGTGCCAATGAGTGAATGAATGAATATAACATTTATTAAACACTTATTGCATGCAAAGCACTGGGCTAAGTTCTGGGGATACAAATGGAAAAGTAAGAGAGTCTCTTCTTTCAAGAAGTCCATATTCTAATGATGGAGATAGATTTGGAAGGGTTCAGTGGTAAGAGGGAAAGGGCTTGTGGTACTTAGGGTACAGTGGCAAAGCAGATGGTAATATCTCTTCTTCAATGCATTTCCACTGATAATGTCATATCAGTTTCTGATGTTGAATCACTTGATGATGCTAAGGACTTTGTTGACGAGAACTTTCTTGAAGTTTTCAAAAGATGTGGCTGTAGCAAGTGTAGGAGCAATTGCAAAGCTACATTGTCAGAGGGGGTTGCTATCCAGGATTGGGCTGGGAGCAAAGGCTTCTGGGTCCAGGATTTCTGGCTCATCAGACTCTTTTGGGGGGAGTCATAATGGTAGCAGTGATTTGGCTTATTTGGCAAATGCTGCTTCCTGTTTCTTTTTCAGGGGACTTTGTTTCTTCAACTAGGAAGGCTTTCCTTCCCTATGGGTGGCAGTTGGTTGGCAGTTGGTGGGGAAGACTGGACCCTTCTCCATAGGAGCTACCTCCATGTGAATCCATGTATACATCAAGCATAGTCATTTTGATCTTTATTGAGTTTCAACAAAATACGTAGCAGGATCAAGTATAACCCAGTAAGTAAATGTAGCTTTTGTGGACTAAATAATGCCTGTCAGATTGTGTATTTTTAAACTTATGGGGATGTTGTTGAGATAAATAAAATATAAGTTGCTTTAAAGGTGTTGCTGGATTTCTGGTAGTTCTTTGTCATCATTAATCAAGCATCAATAAGTATTTTTAAAAGTACCTACTGTGTGTAGGCATAGATAACAATTTATTAATCAATAGGTAACAGTATAAGTAGTATCATGTGAGAGTCTTATTTTTTTGTTTAAAGAAGTACTTTTTGAGTTGGATTTAGAGGAAATGTCCAAATTCTTTCATTGCAAGCAATGAAGTCCCTTTATAGCAAACCTACATATTACTTATTTCATTAGGTAATAAGAGGACTTCAAAGTCTTTCTATAAAATTATTGGGATTCAAACATAGCACACATATAGCCAAATACCCATTTACAGCTGTGTTATCCCTTGTCTCAAAGTAAGTATATTTCGCTGTACTGTTGTCTACTTTGAGTAACCTTGCATATGTTTTGCATTTATTACAGCAACCCTCTGGCTATCTGAAAAAGCTAATGATCTTATTAAATAGCATCAAAGTATCTGTGGTAATTTTCCTACCTAAAATACACACAAAAATATGAAAATCCTTGAGACTCTTGAGAAAAAAAAATGACCTTGTTTTTAAACAATAATTGAACTCCAAAAAGCTTTCAGATATTCAAAAACCCTCAGAGCATCCAGCTACAGTGGATTATGAGCCTCCTGGAGCAGTCACAAAAATTGTGCTCTACCATCAGATTATGGCCAAACAGATTTTTAGCCAGGGCAAATTTGAATTGCCCAAGAGGTTTTTTGTTGGGAAAAATTAGAGCTATCCACAGGCATAAGAAAAAAAAAGAGTATTTTCAAATGCTTTCAAAATAATCTTAGCTGGTAGCAGCAACTGATTCATTCTCTAGTCCTACTTGGATCTCTAATGTTTTTCTTTGATTAATATTGATCTTATGTTGACCTTACTCTAGAGCAGGCCTAATCTGTTTGTTGGAAAAGGCCAAGCACACAGTAGGTGCTTAAGACATTTTTGTTGTATTGAATTGTTGTTTTATTTAGTTTTGCCAGAAGCAAGTTTTTACAGCACTTTGCTATTCTCTACCATTTGCAATTCTTTACTCTTTTCCCTTCTTCTGCTCTTCTCTGTTCTTAACCCTCCTTTTCCTTTCCTTTCTCTTCTTTTCTCATCTCTCTCTTTTTTTACCCTCCACTGCCTTTCACCAGCTTCCTTTATAGGCACAATGAAAGAATGATATCCCTGCAAAATTGTGTAGACCACTATATGTGACTGAAATGGCTTAACTGATTTCTGTAGTCCTTATCAACCCTTAAAACAACAAAGCTCAATACTGGTGCTCTCTTTTGGATCTAGATAAATAGCAATAAAACTGCTGGCTCCCAAAGTGTAAGGGTATTTGTTCTGGGTGTGATCCTTCCTGCGTTGTAGATTGTGGGAATGTAAATTTTGGAGTTAATGATAGAGGGAAATCTGTGTGTGAGTGAGGAGGTAAGGTTGTTGTAGCCTAAAAACACACATCTTTTTCTTTAGGAGTAATTAAAATTTATTGACCTTATTTTTCATTTTAAATTTGTAAGGAAAGTATCAGAGTATATTAAGATCATAGTATTAGAGATCACAGATTTAGAGCTAGACAAAATCTTAAAGTCATTTAACCTAATTGTTGCCCAACACATGTTTCACACAACTAGTGAGTGTCTTTTAAACTCCAAGTCTGTCACACTATCTACTACACCACAGAGTCTCTCATCTTCGTTTATCATATTGTGACAGGTGTAACCACCAAATGTAGCAATGTGCAATGTTTGGATGTTTAGGTAGAAAGCAAAAGTGAAAGAAAGATGTACTCTCTTTTTCCTTTCCCTCCTAGGGAAAGAGTGGCCATTTATCCCCAGACTCTACCTTCCTCCTCCCACTGAGCAGCTAAGGGAACATGACCTTCCCTTGATCCACTCCTCTATTCCATCCCTGACTTTAGAGACCAGAGCTTCACTGAAATGTATATATTATAGGTTACCTGAATCTGACTCACCAATTACTCAATTAGCATACAGAAGTACATGGTCCTTAGGTCACAAGAATGGTTTATCTATCCCTGATATTTAGGCACTTATAAGAATTATTAATAAAAATCAAAACCATAAGATTCCTTTCCAAATAGCTTGGCCCCAAATAGTGAAGAAGCTCAAACATTCCAGATAGAAGTCTACAGCTCTGCTATGTTTAATCTTATATAAAATTAGGTCCAAATTACTGTGAATAATGAATACCATGAATTGGCTGCATATATTCATAATGAGCACTATTTGAAGTTAAAAGTTTATGAAATATGATGGATCATTAGTTCTAGTCCAATGGAAATATATGCATTGCAAATTCAAATAGTGTTACTGCTTCATAGGATCCCTTTTTTACACTAATGGGGATCTAGCTATAGACCAAACCAGTTACTAGTGTCCTCCATTGCTCTCCTCATCTGCACACAATTAATACCTTTAAGTCACAGATCATTTACTTCTAGCCATAGTTTACATAGAAGACCAAAAAAAAAAACCCTCAGGAAATAGGATCAGTTTAAAAAAATAGAGACAATAATGTAGTGTCTGCCAGCTATAGAGAACAGGAGAGGAAGTTATGAGTTTATTTTACTTGTGTTGATTCTCAGGAATAATCACTGCCAACAATATCATTCTGTTCTAGCAACTCCCATCAGAATTCTTTCTTCTAGACCAACAGTCATCAAAGTGTGATCTGAGGACCCTGTTTAAGAGTTTTGCAAGGTCAAAAATATTTTCATAATAATTTAAGACTTTAAAATTTCTAATATAATAAATATGGACAGATATAATCCACATAAACAAAGGCTCTTTGAGAGTCCTCAATAGTTTTTAATAGTGTAAAGGGGTACTGGGAGAAAAGAGCTTGAAAACTACTGTTCTAGAGAATGGAAGCCTAGTTGCTTGGGTCAACCTACAATACTCTGACTTTATATAATACACACTAGTAAGGGCTTCCTTCCTTCCAATCTCCATCATGTTGCTGCTGCCAACATCATTGGCAGCAGCATAATAAACCTAATGGACCCTGCCCCAAAGGATGCCAATGGAGCTGTTGCCATTCCTGTGATTCTTCCTAAACTAGAACAAAATCTGACACAAGAGTCTCAGATCAGTAATCTGCTCCTGGTCATAGCCATTCTCCAAATAAAGTTCTGTCAGTCATGGTCAAAGCGCCAAGTGGGTTTTCTTAACTGGTTTAGTTGTTTTTTTGGTGAGGTAGTACCATGCTAATATTTTGCCTTTTCTGAGTCTTTTGTCCCACTAAACTTCCCAAGGATTCTTAGCCAAAACTTATTTTAAAAAATACTTTGATAACTGTATTTGGGCTTAAACCTATTAGAAACTCCTTCAGCTTGTTCAGATGATGTCTTTTCTTGAGGAAGATGTTAGGTAACTATGCTGGGAGAAATGTAAATGATATGCAAGGGAAGTGTATTGGAGAGACTGGAGCTCACATGGACATTCTGTATCGGTCTGGTTGGCTAGCCAGGTAGCTGGGATGAGTCTTTTTCTATTGCCTTATAAATGGAACTGTTTGGTATCTTCAAATAGACTGGAGTCAGATTTAACTGTGTCTTCTTTTCATTGTCTTCAACTACACTTTGGTAACATGACCCCAACAGATGAGACACTAGATAAGATGAAGCAGCATGGGCCCTTACCCTAAAGTGATACGCTACTCCTTTCTTCTCCCATCTCTACAAAATAAGGCCTTTGGAGACTTTTTGTTTGTTCTTTTCAGTTCTAGGCACAGGGAGTGGAGTCTCCAAAAATGGTTGTGAGTTCCAGCCACAGGACACCAGGAGCCAGAATTCTGGGTGACTGTTGCTCCTAAGCTGTCACAGATGTGCTGGGGATCAAGGAGCTATCTTTGGGACCCTAGCCAAATGTAGACATAAATATGGTGGGAGCAATGTTATATAAGGAATGAGCTAAGTCATGAGCTTTATACCCCCCTACCCAAGATGGAGGTTTGTATAGTGGAGATTATGCTCTGATGGTATTAGTGAAATTATTTGAATAATTGTTCTTACTATATCTTTCAAGTAAATATCCCTTTGTAAAAGCTAATCAGTGTTAAAGTGGTTAAATGGAACTGGGGTACTAGTCACAGACTTCTTTTAAAAGATTATTTTATTTTTAATTTATGGAATAAAATAAGCATTTTCATAACACAGTATAATAAAAAAAGATTACACATGAAACTACAAATCTATTTATATGCATCTTGCTGTTCCTTTTAAATACATAATAAAATTATCATGTAAATTTTTTCCCTTTTTTCTTCCTCCCCCCCAGAGATGGCTATCATTAGAAACAAATAGGTATGTGTGTGTATATGTATATGTATATATATATATATATATATACATATATATATATGTATATGTATATATATATATACATATATATATACATATACATATATATGTATATGTATATATATATATACATATACATATATGTATATATACACACACACACACACACACACACACACACTTTTTTTTGTGCAGCAACTGGGGTTAAGTGACTTGCCTAAGGTCACACAGTCAGTGAGCCTAATGTGTCTGAGGCTGGATTTGAACTCCGGTCCTCTAGACTCCAGGGCCGGTGCTCTATCCACTGCACCGCCTAGCTGCCCCGAAGCACCTTTTAATTCCTCATTATGTGGTATAGCTTAGTCCCTTTCCCAATTTTACTGTGCATCAATATTCAGTAGTTTTAATACATAGAATTTCAGAGTTTAGTGGCTATACCTGACAAAGGATCCTCTATACAGTACACCCTGCAAGTGCCCAATCCAATTTTGGATAGCCCTAATTGTTGGAAAGATTCCCTGAATCCTATGTAAATTTACTTCCAATTCTTCCTCTAGGAGATGGACTTTCAACTATTTAGACAGCTATTTTGTCTCAAAGTCATGTCTTTTCTGTTTTAAATGTACTCCATTCCTTCCACTCAACCTTCTCTGATGTGAAGTTGGGGCCATATTTTTTTGTCTTTTAGTGAGGCAACTGGGGCAGGATCACACAGCTAGTAAATGTCAAGTGTCTGAAATCGGATTTGAACTCAGGTCCTCCTGACTCCAAGGCCAGAGCTCTACCCACTGCTCCACCTAGCTACCCCCAATTGGCCACCCATCTTTTTGCTTGCTTTCATCTTGACCCAGCATATCAATGTCTTCTCTTAAAAATAGCACCCCGAACTAAACAAAATCCTTCAGATGTGGTCAAAAGAGGGCTGAATACAATGGAATCAGCGCTTCCTCATTCTTTGAAGTTGTGTCTGTCTTAATAAAAAGTAAATAGGATCTAAAAGTCCTATTTACTTTCTCAATTGCCATTTCAAAATGTTGACTCATACCTAGCTTGTTGTCCCCTAAAAAACATCCCCAGGGGCAGCTAGGTGGAATAGTGGATAGAGTGCTAAGCCTAGAGTCAGGAAGACTAGAGTTCAGTTTTGACATCAGACACTTACTAGTCCTGTGACCCTGGGTAGGTCACTTATCCCTGTTTGCCTCAGTTTCCTCATCTGTAAAATGAGATGGAGAAGAAAATGGCAAACCATTTCAATATCTTTGCCAAAAAAACCACAAATGGGGTCACAAAGAGTCAGATGTAACTGAAAAATGACTGAACAATAATAAATATCCCCAGATTTTTTTTAGACAAGAAGGTTTTTTTTAACCTCATCTCATATATTTTGTACTTTGTGAAGTTTATTTTAGAGCTCAAGTGTAAAACTTTATATTTACCCTCATAAAATTTCATCTAATTAGATGAGACCCAATACGCTATTCTGTCTTTAATTTTAAAAATTCTCAGTTCAAAGTGCTAACGCTTCCTCCCAGCTTGGTGCCGTCTTAAAAATTGGATAAGTATGCCATCTTTGTCTTTGCTGAAGTAACTGATACAATTGTTAAGTAGTGCAGGGCCTAGGAGTACTCTAATGGAGACTTACTTCTAACTGGACAGTCTAAAGTAATGACTACTTTAAGATCCAGCCATTCAACTAGTTCTAAATTTATCTAATTGTCCTATGATCTAACCTATGTCTCCTCATCTTTTCCAAAGAATAGTATGAGATGTTTTATAATTAAAAAAAATACATTTTATTTTGTAGTACTTCTATAATCTGCTATTTTAATAATTACAAAATTATTCTATGAAGACATGTTTTTGATGAATCCCTGCTGCCTTTTTGTGATTTATTTTCCAGATAGTTACTAACTATGTATTTAACTGTGCCTGGCATGTAGGAAGTGTTTAATAAATGATTTTTCATTCATTCATTATTTTATAGAATACATTTTCTGCCTTTTTTTTGAAAATAAAGTTATTTGCCCATCCTGGTGGTACCTCTCCTCTTCTCTGCAATCTTGAAAACATTAGTGACAATGACTCAATCATAGCATTTGCCAGTTTGTTCAGTGCCTTAGGCTATAAAATATGTGGCTCAGGTGACTTGAATTTAAGTATATCCAGGTACACTTTCATTATTCTATAATATTGGGTATTTACTCTTTTTACGCATTTTTTATTCTGTTATTTCTAATCAAAGATTAGTTGTCTTGGCAGAGAAAACAGAAGTAAAATGAGTGCTCAGCACCTCTTTCTATTCTCTGTTATCTTTTACCCTCATCCCAAACACCCCTAGCCACACCCATTTTGCCCTTCTCTTTTCCCTTTTGTTGTTTATTATTCAGTCATTTTCAGGCATGTTTGACTCTTTGTGACCTCATGTGGGTTATTCTTGGCAGATACTAGATGTATTTTATAGATAAGGAAACTGAGTAAAACAGGGTTAAATGACTTGCCCAGGGTCACACAGCTTATAGTTGTCTGAGGCCAGATTTGAACTCAGAAACATGAGTTTTCCTGACTCCAGGTCCAGGACTCTCTCTACTGTGACACCTAGCTGCCCTCTCTTTTCCCTAGTATAGCCTAAAATTAAATCTTTTATAGTCCTTACATTTTCTTTACCAATATAAGCTCATTCAGAGCTTCAGCCCTTTCCCTACATCTTATAGAGACATTCAATGCTTTTATATTCTTTCTCTATTACCTGTCTTTTCTTTTTGGTACTTGTCTTTTTAAGAACAAAGACTGGTAAGATGAATGCATTTGTCTTGATATTAGCAAATTAGTTGTAATTGGAATTATCTTTCTGTCTTCAAAATTTCATTTCTGAGAGCAAGAGAAATTCTGTTTTGATTTTTTTCTTGGAAATTTTAGTCCATCAGACTTAGGAGCATGTGGACACCTTCTTTAAACTGTTCCAGTTGAGTAGGAGCCTCTTAATTGGCTGCAGCTGAAAAGTAAGATCTGAGAGGGAAAGGCATTTCAAAAGGCCTTAGCTGACTTGGCCTCTCTCTCATGGTTGGACCTCTTCTATTAGTTTAACTTTTCTTTAGTCTATTAGCTTATTTTATTAGTTTAACTTCTTCCTGCTAGATAGCATCTGAGGAGATACAGTGCCATAGGGGAAGAAGCCTCTGGTCTTCTCTCCTTATGCTGACATGTTGGTCGATGAATGCATGAATGTGGGCCTCAGTCCATTGTTTGCATCAGCATTTGTTCTTCCATTACATGAGAAGGAGATTAATCAGGTGTGTACAATTTTGTGTATTTTGAAAGGTAAGGAAAGCAAGTAACTGAAGATTACAAGCAAACTTGGTGGAATCAATACTATGTTGAAAGTGTGCTAGGCCTAAGTCCAATCTCCCAGAGACCAAGGCAGTATAAAAGAAAGCATGTCCCCAAGTGTCTGTCCATTCTTGCAGGATCTTTCAAGGCAATATTTCTTTCTAAAAGCTAATTCGTGCTAATTGATTAAATGGAACTGGTACTAACAATAGGAAGAACACTCATAGAATGGAGTTTCAAGCTGATAGCATTAGCAAAATTTCCTCAACACTCAGGGGATATCCATAGAATCCTTAGAACCAGCTATAACTAGTCTGGTATTGGAGAAGTGGGGTCAGAAAACATATACTACTTGTATGTACATATCTGAGACCAAACATTTGATTGTTAAAATTTTTTTTTGTCTCCATTGGATTCTCTGTCTCCTGTGAACTGAGGGTATCAGACTTGAGACCTTCTTGGGCAAAAGAATGGCAGAAAATGGCTTATTCTTCCTATGCTATAGATGTTCTTTTCTTCCTATGCTATAGGTGTTCACTGTGGTGTGTAACATATGTGTGTGTATGCAGTTTCATGATCTGTAACATATAAATGTGTATACACACATACACATATACACATGTGTATACATATACGTGTATGTGTGTGCATATATATGTGTACACACATACATATTACATCTACAGTTTTCATGCTCATCCCTTTTTTTTCTGTTAAAGGTCCTTTGATCAGGTTTGTAAGATACGAGAGAAGGAAGTTCTTAGCCTATGTTAGCTTTACTTCCTTGGCCAGGAAACTGCAATGACTAAATTTCATGCTATGGTCCAAAAAATTCAAATTCCATTGTCAGATACCACCTTTTTAATCAGATGTTCACTTCTCAAATCTTCCTTTACCTTTTGGAATCCCCTTTCAGTGGGCAGCATTGCTAAACATACCAGCTGTGTTTTTTAGGTCTTCAGTCTCTGGCCCAGGATGCTGTAACCTTGGGCAATACTTTTTAGTTACCTTCCAGCAGGATCACAAGTGCCCCTGAGATGCATCCAGAATGGGTAGTTTCTAAGAATCTTGGACAGTTCTCTGTCACATCCCAAATAATTCCCTAAGAAGACAGAACTCCCAACAGTTTTTAGGTTTAGAGATAGTTACTCCACTTAACTACCATAGATCTTTTTTCTCTGACTCTCACTTGATGATCTCCCACCTGAAAGCACCTGTAGATTTACTTTATCATCTCTTAGAAGAGAAGCAAGTGCTTCCTCCTGAGAGAATCTAGTTTCAGTAAGCATTTTCAATTTGATAAGCCTACCGTGTACCATGTACTATGCCAAGCAGTGGGGATACAAAGAGGGCAAAAAATAGTCCCTGCCTTCAAGGAGCTCATGATCTAATTGGGGAGAAAACAAACAAACAAATGTGTACAAAAGAGCTACATACAGGATGAAAAGGAAATAATAGAGCAAAAGCTTTAGAAGTAGGAGGGTTTGGGAAAGACTTCCTATAGAAAGTGGAATAGTTCCTTCACTTTGGCCTGAGCCTCAAAAATAGTTTTTAGCTTCAAGTGTTCAGTGGTCCATCTTCTGCCCTTCTTCATCTGTGTGATATTTTTCAACCCTCTAACTTTTTTTTTTTTTAGTGAGGCTATTGGGATTAAGTGACTTGCCCATAGGAAGTATTTATTATGTGTCTGTGGTCGAATTTGAACTCAGGTCCTGACTCCAGGGCCGGTGCTCTATCCACTGTACCACCTAGCTGCCCCAATCCTCTAACCTTTTCATACTAGTGAATATTCCCTTCTGCCTCTTCAGGTTCCTTTTATTTATTTATTTTCATGATAGTAATGAACATAATAATAATGAAAACATTAATAACAATAACTAATCTTTACATATCACTTTGACTTTTGCAAGGTGTTTTGCATACATTATCTCATTTGATCCTCAAAAGTCTTAATTTGAATAACGTTTGTGAAATCCTTTCAAAGAAATGCTAATTCAGTTCACCCACTTTCTTATCCCTTTTTCTTTCCATTATAGACTAAAATCTAATGTCCCTTTCATGGTCTTTGCATTTAAACATTCTTCTTTATTTTCTCTATTCTGCTCATATAAGGTGTGTCTCCTGGAAGATTAAGTCCTTTGCCCTCAATCCTATTCAGTCTTTCTAAGAGTATGATTTTTGAAGCTCTCCCATGCCTGATTTTCCCATTTGTTAAGTAGAATGGTCTTTTCTCTTTTTCTGAGAAGTTCCCTCCCCAGAAATATTAATTTATTAGTAATAAAATAACTCTAAGATTTACAAGGCATTTACAAATATGTTAACTTATTTGATTCTCAGAAAAAGCTTGGAGAGTAGGTGCAATTAATCCTCCCATTTTATAGGTAAGGCAATGAGGCTGAGAGAGCTTAAGGGTCTTCCTTATTCAGGAGCAAACAGCTAATAAATGTCTCAGGAAGGATTAAAATTTAGGTCTTCCTTGACACTAAGTCCAGTGTTCTAGCTAATATATCTATATGTCTCAGATCAAAGCCTTTAGGAAATAGCTAATCTAACATGTAAAAAGTACAGTAGAAAGAGTTCTTTATCAAGAACCAGGGGACTAAAGCCAAAACCAGGCTCTTCCATTCACCTATTGCTCACATTGGGGCTAGTACATTGCCCCTCTGCATTGTTGTAGCCTCTTTCATTCTATTTTTCTGTCCAGAAACCCTGGGGACTTAGGTTTCCCAATTCTTTGAAGCAGAATGTGAGCATGAGGAGCATGTTCCATGATCAGAGACTAACCTAATATGCTCACTAAGCCAGTCCTCCTTATGAAAGCTTCCATTAAGCTGCCTTTTCATCACCCCATACTCCAAGGAAATGTATCATTACACCCCTCCAACTTTCTCCTTCCCTGGGATAAATACAACTCCTCTTCCAACCCACCACCATAGCCCAACATTTTGTCATCCACATATGAAAAACAGAGAACTACTTTTTTTTTCAAATTCTAAATGCCAAACAACATTGCTTCACTAATGAGACAATATGAATTCTGGGTTATGAGACAGTAATTCAAATCTTTACCATTCCCACTTTCTGTTTTGTTTGAAGTCTGCTTATAGTTTCTTTTTTGACCATCAAATATACTATAACTATAAACATATGTATGTGTGTGGGTATATACACCTACTCATATATTTATATGCACACACATACACATACACACACACACATATAATTATGTCATGCCCAAGAAATAGGTAGGCATTGATTTAATTTTTTAATCTTTTCTTGCTATCTATACTTATTTATTATCTTACTCATGTGTCCTTTGATGATTTTGCATTCTAAGTGCCCTGCCCAACTCTTTGAAGGAATGACTTAAGTTCTTCCCTTTGCCTGCAAATACATGATTTTTCAGTGATGATTAAATGCAAGTTCACAGAAAATTTTACTTTGAAGTTCAAAACAATCTTTATTTTCATAATCTCACATTTAATATCCCAGAATCACAGAATTCATTAAGTTGGCAGGAACTTCACTGGCTATTAGTCCAGTCTCCACTATAAAATATCTTAAAAGAAACCATTTAAAATCCTTTTGAAGACTTTTAACATTTTTTTTTGGCTAGGCAGTGGGGCTAAGTGACTTGCCCAAGGTCACACAGCTTGTAAGTGTTATGTGTCTGAGGCCAGATTTGAACTCAGGTCTTCCTGAATCCAGGGCTAGTGCTCTATCCACTGCGCCACCTAGCTGCCCCTGAAGACTTGCAAGGAGAAGGGAGTGTATACCATTTGATTTCTTGCAAATGACAAGTAGTTTGGGGCAATTCATTCAAAAACTGGTATGTGAAAGGCTTCCTCCTGGCTAGCTCCAATGTTTGTTGCTTAATGTTGAAGTTTTGAAATCTGACAAATACTTCTTGATGAGTTAAAATTAGAATTTCTTTCTGTCTGACTCATGTGTATTTTATAAATCTATACTTCAACCTCTTTTTCTCATACTTTTTGGCAACTTTCTCACAAGATTTTCTGAATTTAAACTTGTGATTATAATTGTTTTTTTTTCTTTTCTTCTGGAAGAGCTATGATTCTAAGATTATTTCTAACATTCCATCTTCAAAATCAGTTGCCTTGACTCTGAAGATCTCATACATTTCTCAAACATTGTTGTTTTTTCATTTCATTCTGAAAAATTTTTATGCACCCCTGTATTTTTAAGCTCAAAACCTTTAATTCTCTTTTTCAGAGGATCCATTCTTTTGGGGGCAATTTTCTGTCTTTATCTAAATTCTCTACTCTTATATTTGCCATTTAAATTTATTTAAATTTCTTCCCTAATTTCCATCCTTTTTTCTCATTTTAATCCTTTTATTACTTCTTTAAATCATTTTGGAAATTCTTGTAGTCATTCAATTATCATTTCTGCTGATCTCAGAATACATCTTTTTTTTTTAAGGCTTCCCCTTTCATTAGAAGTTTGAATCAGTTTCTTTTATGGTGCAATATTTATTCATTTCATTGAATCCTTACCTTAGCTATTTACTCACTTTTTTGTTTTATCAGCCTCTGCTGATTATTCAATAGCATCTTTCCTCTGATGAGTTCTTTCCTATTTCTGTCTACCAGTTGGCAAATTTCTTTCTATTTTGAGATGATAGGAGGGAACTGACTTTAAATAAGACCTCTCACTCAGCCATCTTGCCAGAAGTTCCCCCTATAATCTATTGAATTTATAAATAACATTTGTCATTTAACTGTAAGTGTTCAAAATTGAGTGAAAGTTGATTGTAACATATGGAGATTTTGAGATCTACTTTGCTCATTAAACTATCTGTTATGACTATAGTCACACAGGTACAGAGAGATGAAGAAGATGCAGAATATTGTATGCTTTGCAATAACTGACTGGGTGGCATTCTGGTGGCAAAGTCATAAAAACAGGTTTATGATGAATTTCCTTAATGAAATTTGCTTAATAAAAATTGGCTAAAGTGATTTTGAATAGAAGAAGAGGTAGATACCAATTTATTGGTTAGATTAGCTTGACAAATCTGAAATACAACCAAGAGTGAAAGAACAAATGTCTAGATTTGGTCCTTAGCTATTAGCTTTCTTTTGAAGAATCTTATTGTCCATTCATAGCCTTTTTTATTTATTTGGAGAAGAATGTGGTACAACAAATTAGTCTCAAAAAATAAAAATCTTTTAATAAAAAATGTGATAAATGCTGTAAGTACTGTACATCATTCCAGAACATTGCCTTAGGGGCAAATCTTTGAAGCACACTACTTGAAGTGCATAAACCAATTTAAAAAATAACAAACTGCCGAGAATACAAGAAAAACAATAAACCTTAGGAGTTTATAGGAAAGAATATGCAAATTGGAACACATTTTTCTATTTAGAAATGGAAATGCAGCATGTGTCCATCCCAGAAAAGACTGGACACTGTTTTCATTAAAAAGAGAACATCTGTAGTCACTGTGAGCAGATTAGGAGAATTTTGAACAGAGGCATAGCATATGGTGCTAAATACTGTGAATGTGGAGACACACTTGACTAAATTTAGAACAAACTAAAATTTCTAGGTTTCACTTTAAAACCCAGTATGTGTCATTCTGGTGTAATTTACCATTAAATAGAGTTAATGTGAGGCTTCCTGATTCTTACTGATATCTTATGGCTTACTGCAACTCTAATGCAAGCTTTCTAATGGGACCTTGTAATCCTTCTACCAAACACATGGTATTTATTTTGATAGACTAACCATAAGCAGTGTTGTCTGTATATAATAAATATACAATATATATTTTGATATGTTTGTGCATATTTACATGTATACAAACATATGAAGTTAATATATATGTATATTTATGCACATATATATATATATACACAATTATGTGTATATAAATATGGTTTTAATAATAACTGCATTTCTAATCTTTCATTTATAAAGCAAATTTAATAAAGTTTTATACTTCCTTTAGTTCGCAGATGAAATATCATCAGGTATTCATATTGACGCACTAAATATTGGCATGTAGGAGAATGTAGGAGATAAGCAAGAAAGGACTTAACACTCATACCCTTCCTGGAAGTTTCATGTCTCTGATAGGTGCCATCCCTCAGATCTATCAGATTGGAGGGGATCCTCTTCCCTTGCCACCAGATCATTTCTCTGCTATAATTCTATCATGAGTGTGTCCTGCTCTTTCTTCCCTTGGTTATTTAAATTACTATCAGATTGGCTAAAATGATTCAAGGGGAAAGTGACAAATGTTGGAGGGGATTTGGAAAAAATTGGGACACTAATTCACTGTTGGTAGAACTGTGAACTGATCCAACCATTTTGGAGATCAAACTGGAATTACATACAAAGAGTTATTAAACTGCCTGTACCATATGACCCAGCAATATCACTACTAGGTTTGTTTCCAAAGATGATTAGGGAAAAGGGAAAAAAAACCCTACGTATTCTAAAATATTTATAGCAGCTCTTGTTGTGGTGGCAAAGAACTAGAAATTGCAGGGATTCCTGTCAACTGGAGAATGGCTGAAGAAGTTGTAATATGTGATTATGATGGACTACTGCTGTGCTATAAGAAATGATGAACTCAATGATTTTAGAAAAAAACATGGATAGACTTGCATGAAATAATGAAGAGTGAAATAAGCAGAACCAAGAGAATGCTGTATACAGTAGCAGCAATATTGTTTTAAGAACAACTTTGAATGAATAAGTTATTTTGACTAATAAAAATACCCAAATATACTATAGAGCACATGTGAAAAAAGACACAATCTGCATCCAGAGGAAGAATTGATAAATAGAAGTATGTATAGAATGATTTTATATATGTGTGTGTATTTGTGTCTAATGGTGGTCATCTCTAGGGTGGAGGGGAGAAAAAAAGGGAAAAAAAAGAAAATTACATGATAGCTTTATTATATATTTTAAAGGACTAGCAAGTTGTACATAATAGATCTGCAGTTTTGTGTACAATTAACTTTCTTTTTTTTGATTCTACTATGTTATTGAAATGCTTGTTTTATTTCTTAAGTTCAGAATAAAATAAATAAAATAAAAAATACTGTCAACCAAAGTCAGCAACTCAGATGATTTTCTGCCGTCACCTTTCAGTTGACTCCTTATGCCCTCTTGCAATTTCAATTTCAACATAATGTAAATCAATTACAACTTCTTACACAGCTTTTAAGTAAAACCCTATTTTACTTTAGAGTCAGAGGAGCTGAGTTCAAATCCTACCTCTTTTACTTACTACCTCTATAACCTTAGACAAGCCACTTAATAAATCTGAGTCTCAGTTTCCTCAACTGTAAAATTAAGGAAATAGATGCTAAATGATTTCTGAAGTCTCTTCTAGCTCCAGATCTATGGTCTAATAATAAGCTGTTTTTTTTTTCTCGCAATACTTGATAAGTAGAGATAGCTCATGGATCCAATCATTGTGGACACACACAACCTCAAATTCAAATTGTGCCCCATGAGGTTGGTGGTATAATTATTACCACTTTGCAAAGGAGGAAGGTGAGACTGGGAGTAGTGACTTGCAGGAGGTCACAAAACTACTAAGTTTTGTCTGAGACAAAATTAAAATATTAATTCAAGTTTTCCTCACTATAGATTCAGTGCAGTATCCATTGCACTACACTGCCTCTATTGAGAGGAGAAACAAAAAGAAGGCTTTGCCCAAACTTGCCAGGAAAAAAAAAATCTTCCTTTTCTCTCCCATGTGAAGAGTAAACCTTTCTGTGTCATGGTGAAAAGAAAAAGGAGAGAGCTGTCTATAACCTAAACTCATGAATCAAAGATCCACTAGCAACACAGAATACTTTTTCTATGTTTTAAAGATTTTGTCCTTTCATTTAAAATATCTGACAATGTAGCTATTGCAAGCTTTTCTACTCCTTAGTAGATCATTTCGTGAGTTGCTGTGGATTAAAAAAAATCATTTGTTGGCCAACTGCCTGATATTGAGTCATAAAGAACTTTAACCTGGGTTAGTCCTTAGTTGAAAGACACACACAAGACACCACTCCAGCTTAGCACATTCTGCTAGGATGCAATCCTCAAGTCTCCCTTGAGTAGAATGATGCATGGTCATTTTAGGTAGGGACTGTTTCCTCAAAAAATCTCAGCACAGTACATTGCTCAATAGTAGGCATTTAATATATGATTGTTGAATTGTATGACATTATATTATTATCTTGCGCATTATTGGATTTCAGTGAAGAATCTAGGACCACTTCCACAGCGTTAAGTATTAGAGTAGAATTTCAGTTATTATTAAGAAATAATAGCTGAGTACAGTGTTGTCTACCTGTCATCCCAGCTACTGGAGAGGCAGAGGCTGGCAGAGCTCAAAGCCCAACTGCAGTGGGCTAAGTCCATTAGGGGGATCTACACTAAGTCTTAAAACAATATGGTAAGTCCCTGGGAGTGTGCAGGGCACCAGGCCTGTTGGAGAGGGTCTGCCTGGCCCAAGTCAGAGGCTGAATAGCTCAAAGCTCCCATGTTGATCATTAGAAGGGTCTGGTCACAAGTGATTATTGCACATCCAATTGAAATGAAATGGTGAGATTTAATTTTAAAATTTAAAATGAAAGGAAGGAAAGAAGGAAAGAAGGAAGAAAGGAAGGAAAGAAGGAAGAAAGGAAGGAAGGGAGGAAAGGAAGGAAGGAAGGAAGGAAGGAAGGAAGGAAGGAAGGAAGGAAGGAAGGAAGGAAGGAAAAAGAAAGGAAGGGTGAATAATCAGAAAAATTATTCATTCCTCCTCCCCCTTGTCCTTCCTCTGAAAAATGCCTATGTCTTATGCTTGTTTTCTGGAGACATAATCTAGCCTTTCCTCAAAGGAAATGAAATAAAATTATAGCTAAAAAAGATTAAGATTAGCTAATACAAAGGCTTTTTCCCTCCCTAGGAGTAGCAGCAGATAATTTCTTAGATGGAAAGGGCCTTGGCAGCCATATAGTCCAATCTTTTCATTTTACAGATTAGAAAAGGGTATGAAAACTTAGAGATAGAACATCCTACCATATGCCTTTTACTCTAGGGAGAGGGGTAGAACAGATACATTTTTAAGGTTCTTTCTAACTAAGGCAATAGTATTGTTTTTATTTTATTCTACACACATAGCATATGTGTAGATATGTATTTATGTGTGTGTGTGTGTGTGTGCACACACACACACACACACACAAGCACAGTGTATATAAATTTTTTTTTCGAGACCAGGGCCTATCTGGTGCAAGTTCTAAGTACAGCACCCAATTATATGCAGATCCCAATACTGATCAGCATGGAAGCTTTTAACCATTCCCTTTCAATCCGGGCCAGTTTGCCCCTCTTTGGGAAGACTGGCGCTTCTCCAACCCCAAACCCTCACTTACCAAATTGGTGCTGACTTGATTGGGATACCCAATTGGCTTAGCCCACTGTGGCTCAGAACTCTCCTGCTCAAGAGATTTTCCAGGCTCAGCTTCCTATCTAACGTGAATTCTAAGCATAAGCCACTATGCCCAGTCCTGGTGCTGTTTTTAATTATGGTAGATAGCCTTCATCCAATTGTATTATGTCTATCATCACTTCTGAACTGACTTCTAGATACATGTCTCATTATCTACTTCATGGGTGCTTTGCATATTTTCTAAAGTTGAATCAATGGAGAAGACAAACATGTATGCATTCAGTGGAAGAGAAGTGAGATGTTGGAAGAAAAAATTCTATGATCAGACAAGTAGAGGATACTCATGTTGTGTCCCCATAGCAGGCTTCTATAAAGAAGCCTGTCAAAGCACATATAAATTTCACATCAAGAATTTATCACCTTTATCAATTCAGTGATCTCCACCAGGTACTTCTTCATACCACAGGGAAGAAAATGTGACCACTATTGTAATTTTTTTTCAGTTAGTGAAAAATTGAAATACAAAGTAGGTAATGCAGCTACCCCTGCTACAGAGGAGCAGTAACTGTGCCTCAGCATATCTCAGCATGAAAGCTTATTTTACTATCACTTAAGGAAGTCATTACCCTTTTATGAAGTTGACATGCTGCTTTACTAATACAGCACTCTAGTAACATTATGGAAGCAGCATTATTCTCGCCAGTGGCATTTTACAAAGCAAGGAAACTAGTTGGAAAAATCACTGTCTTAGTGTTCATAGGTTTTGTGCTCTACTAATATTTCCTCACACTTTCGTTAGAATCTTGGTTTTATTTTAATGCATCCACCATCTGGAAGCTGTTAACATGTAAGGAAATATGCATGATCTTGATTTAATTGTAGAGATAACAGACTTATTTGGATTGTCTTTAACAAAACAATGAAGAATTTTAACCTATCTATGATCATATACAAATAGAACTTTAGTAGTGACCATCACCCAACTTTGTATTATGTGTTATGTAGAATCTGTATGCACATTGAATCAAATGCCTGTGGTGCAGAGTGTTTTAATGCCTCCACCCTAACCCCACTTCCCCCAAAAAAATCCGTTTAATGTTTATGTTCATAAATAAGTAAATAATTGATGGCTGGAATTAGGAAGGGTATTACAAATTATCTAATTCAGTGGTTTCCGACCTTTTGAACTATGCATATTTTCCCCAATGGGTCCAACTAGCTCTCCTTTCTTCCTTATTCAGTTTTGCATTCAAGTCATTGTCCAATTGCAATATCTACCCAAGATAGGTATAATAATGTATTAACTTGGTGAAAAGCCATTCATTTGCAGACCATAGTATGAATAATACGCATTTTCCATCCATTTCCTTTTTACATATGGAAAAAAAAATATTAGGCCAGTCTCTTTTGAATAATTAAGGATTTCATCAAAGATAATTTGTAATGGTAGGGATTGTTGTGATGAGTACAATATCTCATTCATAAACAACAATATCAGGAAGGTTTTGTTCTCCTTAGAAATCTCTCCTTTATTTGGACCTTGTGTAAGATATTTTCCATGACAGTGAGAAATGTCAGGAAAGCATACATCTTGTTTTATGTCCCCCTTGACAATAATCATAAGTTCATTGAGTTATTTGTGTGACTACGTTTATCAAGGTATCTTGTATAAGTGACTCCTGATTGGAAAAGCCTTTAAAACTACGATTTGATCTACCTTGTCAAATGCAGTTCTGTAATCAACAGGCAATGACCATGATAGCATCTTATATTCTTGTATGAGTTCTATTATTTCTGTGACTTTTATAGTTTGTATAGTATTAATATTCTTCTGTAGAAATTCATTTGTAAAGGCTTTGTATTCTTGTCTCATGTTTCATCAGATACTTTGTATCCATATATAGCCATTCTCATAAAACTTTAATAATGGTAAAAAAAAAAGTAGACAAATTATAATGCAGTTAATCAAGTTTTCTGGATTGCCTTTATGGGCTAATCATATTTTTTCTTTCTTTTGATACCTTTTATTCCCTAAGATGTGTTGTTAAGATGATCCTCTATGTTTTCAAGATTGTATTGTTTCTGGCATGGATTTCTTAGTGTGCACTTGATCTTGTCCAGCCACTCCTTCTAGCCTGATGTTCATAATAGCCATTTCAAGTTAATCACATCCAGAGGTATGCTGCAGCCAATTCAGCGTTGCTCATGAAAATCAACTGCTAAATTTTCAGTTTAAGCCCTTATATTTCAGAGGTGAACAAATACTAAACAAGGGCTTGTTGTTGTTGTTGATTATCTACATTTAAGAAAATGTTGGAGAAAATTATTGTAATATAAATTAAACTTAAGTTTATCACTTGTCCTTTTTTTTTTTGAGATGCTGTTTTTAGATATTTACTAATACACCAATGATCATGTCCAACAGTGAGATTGTGCAGTTTCAAAATGAGGTAATTCCACTGCCACAGATGATGAAAATAAGTCATTATATTATTAGCATTATATTAAATAGCAACAGATTTGCTCCAGTTTTGGTCTTTTTGTTGTCTTCATGCTATCTTCATCTATGAAGTTTCTGGAGTTGATATGGCTCTTTTGGGTCTCACGTAGAACTTTTTGTATATTTGTTTTCACTTCCACTGCTCTTCTGTTTTATGATGCAATAAGACTCATAGTCTTCCACTATCTTTCTCCATAGTATTTTAACATGACATTGACATTGGTTGTATGTCTTGCCACTTGGGAAAGGGATTAAGCATTTTGTTGTTCATGCCAGTTTCAGGATCTTTTAGTGGAGGTGAATGATTTGCATAAGTTGGGCTTCTACAGAAAATGGTAATGAGTATTTTTGCTTTTTTCCATTTACCATTTCTTTAATCACTGACAACTCAGGTCAAGTCAACATTTTGGAAAGTGTTTTCATTGTTTTTGTCTCATCTCTATCCTTTCTTACAATTCTTTCATCAATGTTCCACCTTTCCTTTAATTTATCAGTGGTCTGATTTCACACTAACATGTGATTGTGATATTATTCCCAGATCAGTAAATCCGTTATTTTCAATTTCACTTATTAGGTCTTTGTGATTCTTATGCCTAGGTCTTTCTGACTATATTCAAATCTAAAATATCTTTGAGATCTAGGTAGGCATGAGGCATTAGGGTGGTCCAAGACCCTTTGATGTGTTTTGGTTCTTGAACTGGAGCAATGTTTTGAATGTACATTTTTATAGTCCTCCCCCATGCCCATTTTTGCTTTGAAGTTAACCATTCTCAAAGCATGTTTTGACCTCTTTTGCAGAGTATTTTTAAATTATTCACAGAATTCCTTTATTTCTATTTTCTTTGCAAAAAGATGTTGGTATATAAGGCACAATAATCTTTATAGTGTCATTTTTGTTTATGCTTATCATAAACACAGCAAGGTGAGATGACAAATTATCCCATGACACAATATACATTGTTGTTTATGGGTTTCTGATTAAAACACTCTTCTAATAGCTTCATTTGCCTGTCCAAACAAGACCTGTGAACCATCCTCTCATTAGGCTACAATTTCCTTTTATCTTTCAATTTGGTTTATCATAAGCATATCAAAAATGATGTAGTACAGTTTTTCCATTAAATTTCAATGTGTCAATCATAGAGCAAAGCTCTCATAATTAATCTATAATTAGAAAGTTTTCTCATTTTCTAGAAACTATGTGATTATCACCCTCTGTCTACTTTTCCACCACATTATCACTACCACTAGTTGCTACTCAGGGCTAAGGATGTTCTATGTTTTGTTTGTTTGTTTTAAGAATTTATCACCTTGTGGCCAGCCAACTGATGAAAAGCATTTCCAAAATTATCCAAGTTGTTCTTTAAAAAGCAGACTAGATCTATTCCTATGTTTGACATTTTTAAATGTAACTCATTCATCAATGATATATAACTTACAACACAGCATACAATATTACTGGTAAGAAAACAGTATATCGTGGCAGTAAGTATAGATAGAATCATATAATTCAGAATTGAAATGGAACATTAAAATCATCTAGACTGAGCTTTTCATTTTAAAGATGTGGAAACTGAGGTTCAGACATAGAAAATTATTTGTCCAAGGTCACACTGCTTGTTAGTGGCAAAGGTCGTACAAAACCTGGGTTTCCTATTCTTAGTTCTCTGTGTATTCTTTTTTTCTATCCTACATGTGACAACCACACACCCTATCTGCCTTACCGACTGTTATAATATTTATCCAAGATCATGGTTGCTGTCCGATGCATTTCACATCAGCACCTTGCTTGGGGAATTTCAAAAAAGTCAAAATGTCCTTTAAAGGAAACTAATCATCTTCTCTCTTCCTCACCCCCCCCCCAAAAAAAGAAAATCATTTCATTATGCTATAGAAGAACTAGCTACCTGACCAACTTTTTTTTTTTTTGGCTGGCCCTACATTGAACTGGGATACAGGCCAGGGCAGCTGGGGCAAGATGGCACTTCAGGGACCTGAAAAATGTATAACTGTGAAGGCTTGGATACTGAATAACAAATTTGTTCACTACTTTATCCATTTTATAACAGCAAATTTCCAAGCACTTACTTTACTTATAACTAGGTATGGTGATACTAATATCTTTGTGTTTGCTAGAATTTGATGAGTGAAAGCACAGAGAGGGAAAAAAAACCCACCATTATTCTGAACCAATGTGCAACTGTTGAGGTTAACATTTTAAGTATAATTCACACTTTTGTAGCTGTATTTAAAAATATGCTGGGTAAATTTGCCTGAAGGTCTAAAATGCCAGATGGACAAAAAAGACAAGATTATTGGAGTTAAGTCAGGTCCACCTGCATATTTGGTTCAACAATTTACAAATCAAAACATGCTAATCAAACTTTATTACAGTCGAGACTGAATTTCAATGATGAATGTTTATATTTTTCATCTGTGAAGAAAATTGGCTGTATTATTGAATTTATATATAGAATTTACTATCATTTAATTTGGATAAAACTAGTAACTTGAAAGAAATGATCAATCCTCTCTAATGAATAATTATGATTTAAAAGTGTTCTTTAAAAATCTCTGTCATACATTCCTTATCTTTTTCATCACAATTTAATCAATCATCAAACAATTATTAAACACCTAATATGTAGTGAGCACTTTGCAAGGCAATAGGCATACAAAGAAAATATATATACATATACATACATAAGTATGTGTGCATGTATGTGTGTATACACACATATCTTTGCCCTAAGGAGTATTTTATTGGGTAGAAAATAGCATATACTCAAATAATTCTTTTTCTCACTTTCTGTATATGTACATGTAGATACATGTTTATCTAGACAGGTGCATATATATCATATAATATTTTTATATATGTAATTATATGCACATATGTATATTATGTATGTACATACATACACACACATAAATGTATGTCTATATATACCTCTATACAATATAAGCATAAACAAAATATGTTTAAGAAACGTGAGGCCTTTTTAGGAGACATAAGCAACTACAGACATCAAGAAAGACCCCTCGTAGTAGGTGGAGCTTGAGCTGAGCTTTGAAGGAAGCTATTAGTTCTGAGTGGAGATGAGTACAAAGTGCATTCAACCTTCTAGTAGCTCAGTTTCTTTACTTTGGAGTACTTGGATTTCTTCTGTATGAATATACTACCCAAATATACTTCAAGAATTTAAAGGAGGAATTTCCTTGAGGGGAAAGGGTGGTAATATTGCCTCATTCATCAGATTTTGTAAGCACTAGTTATATCTCTCTTTTTTTTTTTTGTTTTTCGGTGAGCTAATCAGGGTAAAATGACTTGCTTAGGGTCATACAGCTAGTAAGTATCAAGTATCTGAGGTGGGATTTGAACTCAGGTCCTCCTGACTCCAAGGCCAGAGCTCTATCCACTGTTCCACCTACCTGCCCCTGCTAGTTTTATTCTTGATTCTGGTTATCTCTTTAATTCTGAGAGAAAGGGAAAGGAGACAAAGGCAAAAACAAGCCAACAAAAGCTCTCTACCCTCTCCTAGCCAGTCATGCTGAATTGTTTAATTTCTATCCTCTCTGTGCCCCTGGCTGCATGATGATGGCAATGCTGCTGCTTCTTCACTATTGGGAATCAGCATTAGGAAGAGCAGTAGGGGCACTGGGGTTTGTAGAGCAAGGAAGCACTGAAAGACATTGGCTCTTGCTGCGTGTTTCAGCATCTGCTTCTCCTTGAATTAAGACTTGTCTCTAAATGGGATTATTTGGCTGAGGTTCACGTTCACCACACCAACAAAACTGCTTCATCTGAGAGTCAGGGAGGGATTTCTTGGTGCTGAACAAGGCAAGTGGCCATATTACCCCCCATTTTCCACTCTTCAGAGATCAGGCTTCTGAGGTAATAAGAGAAAAGATAGAAACATTTTAAAGTGGGGTAGGGATAAGGAGGGATTAGAGTATTGTTTAACAGAGTGGATTCTAAAATGGGGTCTTTGCCATGATGACAAAGGAGTTTGAGATTGACCAATAAGAAGGTAGGAAAACATATCATCCCAGAGATAGTCAATCATAGGTTTGTCTCCAAAACAAGTATAAACTAGGCTTCACCCCTTATAGCTCAGTATTGCCCACTGCCTTTCACTGACATCCTGGAGCTGCATGTGTGTGGGCTTCTCAGGGTGGCTGTAACATATCCTAGAACTCCCTCCTAAAACAGTTCTTCTAGATGAGGTTTTTGTTTTTTTTAAATAAGAGGAGTCACAAAATGCATTACAAATCTCACAGAAAAGCAAAGGTACACCCACCTTGGAAATACACTTTTAGTCAGAAGCTTCATTGAATCTTCCTCAACAGGAGTGTGCTAGGTTTTAGAGAGGCTGTTCCTAGAGAAGAAACTATTTTTTTTAAATTGCCAAGATATTTAAAATGAGTTAAATGTAATAAAGAAAGAAAAAAGCAGGTTAGTGACTAGTTAGAATTGTATCTATTGCAAAGCAGAACTGGATGGCAAAAATGAGTAGCAGACTCTCCAGTATTCTATTCCATCCTTCTGCAATCTCATTTTCCAAACTTGACCACCACATTTCATGTCCTTCACCTCAAATCCAACCCCCAAATAGCCCTCTCTGAAGAATATTATTTATTGATAAAGTTGCAGAAAAGAAGAGTATGTAGAGAAAACTGAGAAATTAAAGAGGTCTCATCAGAGTAATTCAGTGATTAGAAGTGTTGAAATTTTTGCTCCAACTCTCACCCAGTTGTTCATCCTTCATTTTTGAAGAAGACCAATGACATCAAGGGATGATGTCTTGACTTACATGTGAATTGGATTTAAGAGAGACAGAGTTGCATAAAGCTGGAAGCCTCACTATCTCTTCCTGAGTCATAGAAGTCCAGTGGCAAGACAAATGTCAGGAAGACTGGTGATGGCGCAACAGACGGTGAACAATCTTGGTCTTCAATGCCTGACCAAGTTCTAATCACTCCATAGCGCCTGTTTTAGCCTTCTTCATGGAACAAATTGTTCTCACCCCCCCCCCATTCCACCAGGGAAAGTCTTCATATGCTTAGAGTAGACATCCCATGAATTCACCCAAAGGTTTGAGGCCTGGTGGTTAGCCTTAACCTGGCTTAGCCTATCTGCCAAGACAGTTTTACTGGGATATAGACACTGCACCTGCTACAGCTTCTTGGAGCCACAGGTGAAAGTTGGGTGAAGGTGGACACCAAAGGTGGATGAGCAGTCCTGAAAAGCACCAGTTCCCCCTGAACCCCATTCCAGGAACTACTATCACTGACAATCCTTCCAATATTGTTGGCTTTCTGGGTACCTCATTTTTTTTTAGATTCATGTTTCTACTTTCCCTCTGTCTTTCAAAGTAAAGTACCTGTAATATCCCTTTAACAAGAAGGCTCATTGTCTCTGCTCAATCTTAAATTGCTTTCTTAATAGAGAAAAGATAGAGTCTATACTCTTGTCTGTAGAACCAGGCCTATGGCTGTCCTTGATTTTTGTCTTAACCTTGCTGATTATCCTGATAGGATTAGTCTATACTTTATTATTTATATGGAACCCCAATAAAATTACCCCTTAATTTCCCACTGGTTGCTTGATTGGGTTTTCTAATAAAGATGTCTTGATATTAAGAAAGGTAATACAGCTTTCTTCAAGTTTCCCAGTCTCATTGAATATTCCCCATTGAGGATTTCTGTTCTTTTATATCTCATAAATCATGCAATAACTATCCTTTTGTCATGTTAACTAAAAAGTTATGGATACATAACTAAATGGCATATGATTTATCATTCAGGTAGGTAATCTCTGATGGTAAATATCCTTTAATACCTGCTTCCACAGCACCAAGTATCCTTCATGTGTGATTTCTGCAAGTTTCTTGATACTAATATACAGCCAAATATGCCTGAATTCATCCAATAAGGGTGAAGATGGGGGAAGGAAAGAGAGATGTCTGATTTCTTTCCTCCTTATCCCTACCAAGAGTGTTCTTCCTAGTATCCCACTGATGTACATTTTAATTCCTGTGTCTATCAAGAAAATTAGAAATGCTATTCAGTTACTGATTGATTCTGTGCAGTTCACTCTAACAATTATTTTAAATGAAGTGCTTTAATGATTTCTTTTGGTAAAGATATTCATGGATTAAAGATGATATTTACCTACTATAATATATTGAAGACTAGCAGGACAAATGGGCTATCATCTTCCAGGATAATGAAAAAAATCATATACACATAGAGTTTTAAGCCATATTTATTTAACAGTGTCTATACATAGTAGTTTCTGACTAATGGGCTTTTGAGAGAGAACCGTAGTATAGTAGGGAATAAGATTCAGAATACCTAATCTCTAAAATGGGGACAATAATATTTGCCTTGTATATCTTACACTGCTGTTGTGAAGAACGAGTGAAATAATACTATTTTCAAGTGATTTGAACATTGCAAAGTGCTATACAAATATAAGGTTATTTATTTAGTTATTTTTTTAAATGTGAAGATTTTTTCACTCCCAGCCACCTAGAAGCTACTACTTCTTCCTTCAAAGCTCTGCTCAAACAAAAACAAGACATTTGTACAAATGCATTTATTTTCAAGGTTGAGGGCCCATGACTACTTTTTAAGGACCCTTAAATGCTTCTTAGTTGAGGGATGCAGAAAAAGCATCCATATAGCTATAGATATATAAACATATGTGTGTGCATGTGTATATATGTATGTGTATGTGTACATATTTACTGTTAACAAAAAAAAAATCACAAGTCCATGAGACATACGTTGCAATGGATTTGTTACAAGAGAAAGGCTCATGTATCATGAGAACTCCTTATACCAAGGAGTCCAGCAATGCAACTGAAAGCCTCTAATATTCAAGTTATAGGGAAAAGGGAGATTCTTGGGGGAGGAGGGAAGGACTTATCCCCTCCCCAAGGAGAGGAGAAAGATGGTGACAAAAGCACCATTCCATACCCTTGGGAACTGTTAGACCATAAAAATAAGATGGTCCACTTATCTAAAAAGGTCACGCACTCAGTTTTCTCAAATGTGAAATGGGAATAATAATAGCATCTACATTACAAGGTTGTTCTGAGGATCAAATGAGACAATATTTATAAAAACGCTTAGCACAATGTCTGGAACATGGCAGGAGTATGCAAACATTTTCCTCCTCCTCCTCCTCCTCCTCCTCCTCCTCCTCCTCCTCCTCCTTCTCTTCTTCTTCTTCTTCTTCTTCTTCTTCTTCTTCTTCTTCTTCTTCTTCTTCTTCTTCTTCTTCTTCTTCTTCTTCTTCTTCATTGCAAGATGTGTTCATTCATTCCCCAGCTGGTGGAAACTCCTTTTCCCCCATTCTTTTCCACCATGAAATAATTATTATAAATATTTTCATAGATAAATATGGGTGCTTTTTCTTTTCGTTTTGTCTCCTTGCTTATACTATGCCTAGTAGTGGTTTTACTGGGTCAAAGGGTATGTATGCTTCAGTGACTTTGGGGGCATAGTTCTAAACTGCTTTCCAGAATGGTTGGACCAATTTACAACTCTACCAATAACCCATCAATGTATCTATCTTTCTATAGTTCTTCCAACATTTATTGTAATCTTTAACATTATGATGGATGTGAGGTAAAACCTAAGAGAGGCTTTTATTTTCATTTCTCTAATTATTAGTGATTTGGAGCTTTTTTTTCATATAATTGTTGTTTTCTTAATTTTATCTTTTGAAACTGTCTTCATTTCTTTTTTTTATCATTTATCAATTAACAGGTGACTCAGTCTTATAAATTCAATTCAACTCCTTATATAAGAATTTAAAATAAGAATTTTATCAGAGAAACTGCAAGGATTCTTTCTCATTTAACTACTTCCTTTCTACTTCTAGTTGCATTGATTTCATTTGTGCAAAAGCTTTTGAAGAATTATATGGAATTAATATTGTCCATTTTATACTCTGTGATCCTCCCTATTCTTTGCTTGATAGTGAACCCTTCTGTTCAGAGATTTGAAAGAGACTTTATTCCTTGTTTTTCCATTAAAAATGTTCTTTTGCTTACCAATTATTTAGGATTAAGTTATTTATCCTGTTATTTTAAATTCTTTCTTCAATGGCCCTTTATTGAACACAATTTTTTTTTATTGCATTTTGGTCACTAAAGGAGGTATTTAACATTTTTTCATTTTTTATTCAATAATTTCTGGTCATTTTGTTTTAAAGGCTCATGTACAGTTGAAATTTCTTTTTTGGTCCTTAAGTTCTTTCTCATTTATTTTTGGTTAACTACCAATCCCTCTCTGATTTTACTCTTCCTTTTATTCTCCTCTTCTCCAGGCTTTATTCTCTCCTCTTCAGTCCTGTTTCCATAGAGTGTTCAGATGATGTAAGATTAATTCTCCCAACCCTTTCTCCTTCTTTCCTCCCTCCCTTTTCTTTCTTTAAGCTCATCAAAACATAAACACTCTAAGAAATTTAACAACTTCTGTGACCTAGATTAACATTATGAAGGGATACTTGTATAATCCCTCCCCTCATTATAACGTAAACAGTTGATCCTTATAAAATCCCTCTTATTGCTCCATACATACATACATACAAGATGTACATACATGTATATATGTATGTGTGTGTATTAATCTTCCTCTTGAATCCCAGTTTATATGTTCAAGTTTCTACTGTTCTTTTGATTTTTATCAAGGATACTCAGAAGTCCTATTGTTTATTGAAGATCTATTTTTCCCTTTTAGAATTATACTCAGTTTTAAATTAGTAAATTTTTCTGAGTTGTAACTCTATGTTCTATGCCTTTTATTCATATTCCATGCTCATCACTTCTTTATAGTGGTAGCTGATAAATTTAGGTGACTGTGGGATTCTTCTCATTTTCTTTTTATCTTTTTTTTTCTAATATGCTCAGACAGTATACTTTCATGGTTTTTTGAAACATAACTAAGGGTTTTTGTTAGAGCTAGGCTCTGTGTACTTCACATGGGACTGTGTTTGTCTTGTGAGATTCTGGCCTGTTTTGGTTGCTATGCTGTTACTGGGGTCAGAGCAACAAGACCATGTCCCTCTTCTGCTCCTGAGGTCTGGCTCTGAGATTCTCTTTTTTACTTCAAAGGATCATGGCCCTCTTCCACTCCTGGAGAGCTGGCTTCAACATTGCCTCTTCTACAACAACGCACAAATGCTATGGCCTTCTTTCTTTCCAGGAGAACTCTTTTCAAGATTCTGGCTCACTTCTTTACCATAATTCCTATACTAGTCACTTGCCAGTGGGTTGATTTTGTCATATTATGCTAGAGCTATAGCAACTTGCTTTAGTTTTTTTTTTTAATTTTTGATGATTATTTTGATACTTATTTCAGATCTTCCTTGGTGTATTCTGGAGGTAGAGAGGCAGAATTTTTTTTCTTTCTACTAAAGCACCTTGACTAGTCTCTATCAAATTTGTTTATGATGTAAGTTTTTATATTCAGACATATCCATTTGGAACTGATCTTTATATATGGTATAAGGCAGAGGAGTCAAACCTGTTACCTGATGCCACATCTGCAATCAGACCTACAAGGTTCATAAGTACAGCATGAAACAGATTAAAATATAATTGAGAAATATTGAAAATAATACACAACATACATAATGTCAATTTGTAGTTTTCTATGTTTCCATTTGAGTTGGACACTACTGTTTGGACAATACTGGTATTGGTATAAGCTAAATTTCTACCAGACAACTTTCTAGTTTTTCTAGAAGATTTTGTTCAATAATGAATCAGTCCCTAGCAGCTAGTATCTTTGGGTTGGCCAAACATTAAATTGCTAGGTCCATTTGCTTTTGTACACCATGAACCTAATCTATTCCATTGATATAGTTTTCTAATTTTTAACTAGCACTGAGACATTGGGATAATTATTGCTTGTAGAATACTTTGAGATCTAGTACTATTAGGCTCTTTTTTATTCTACTCAAGTTCATCAGTTTTAAAAAAAAGCAGCTACCTTAGCACCACTGAAACTTTACTAAAGTTGTTAATTATTTCAAGTAGTTTTTTAGTTGATTCTCCAGGATTCTCTAAATATACCATCATATTAACAAAGAGTAATAATCTTGTTTCCTCATTGCCTATTCTAATTTCTTCAATTTCTTTTTTCTTCTCTTATTGCTATAAGTAGCATTTCTAGTACAATATTGAATAATAATGATGATAATAGGCATCCTTGCTTCACCCTTGATCTTATTGTGAAGGCAGCTAGCTTCTAGATTGCTCATTTTTTAGATATATACCACTTGTCATTTTATTTATTTATCTATTTATGTATTTGTTTGTTTGTTTGTTCCTAAGCATTCCTTAGCATTTTTAATAGGAATGGGTGGTATATTTTGTCAAAAGCTTTTTTTTTGCATTTATTGAGATAATCATATTATTTTTGCTTTTTTTGTTACTGATATGATCAATTATGCTGATCGTTTTCCTAACATTGAACCAGTCCTGCTGCATTTCTGTATAAATTCATTGTGTATAATCTTTGTGTATAATGAACTAGTCATAGTATATAATCTTTGTGATATATTTCTATAATTGCTATTGTTATAATCTCCTTGCTAACATTTTATTTAAAATTTCTCCATCAATATTTATTAGGGAAATTGGTCTTTAGTTTTCTTTTCTCTGTTTTTTGCCCTTCCTGGTTTAGCTATCAACACCATATTTGTATCATAAAAGATTTGGTAGGATTCCTTCTTTGCCTATTTTTCAATATATATATATATATATATATATATATATATATAGTTTTGGAATTAATTTTTTTAAAATGTTTGGTAGAATTCACTTGTTAATTCATCTGGAGATGGGGATGCTTTTCTTGGGAACTCATTGATGGCTTGTTCAATTTCTTTTTCTAAGATGAGTTATTTAAGTATTCTATTTCCTCTTCTGTTAATCTGAGCAATTTATATTTTTGTAAATATTCATTCATTTCACTTAGGTAGACAGCTTTATTGATGTATAATTGGGCAAAATAACTCTTAATAATTTCTTTAATTTCCTCTTCTTTGGTGATGAATTCACCATTTTTATTTTTGATGCTGGCAATATGGTTTTTTCTTTTTAAAAATCAAATTAACCAATGGTTTATCTGTCTTATTGTTTTTTTCTCTATAAAATCAGCTCTTAGTTTAATTTATTAGTTAAGTGATTTTCTTACTTTCAATTTTATTAATCTTTCCCTTGATTTTCCAGATTTCTAATTTGGTGTTTAATTGGGGGTTTTTATTTGTTCTTTTTTTTAGTTTTTTTTTTAGTTGTATGCACAATTCATGTGTCTGCTCTTTCTACATTTATTGATGTAAAGATTTAGAGGTAAAAAATTTCCCCTAGTACTGCTTTGGCTGCATCCCACAAATTTTGGTATGTTGTCTCATTTTTGTCTTTCTCTTTAATAAAATTATTGTTTCCATGATTTGTTCTTTGAGCCACTGATTCTTTAGAATTAGATTATTTAGTTTCCAATCAATTTTTAATCTATGTTTTCACTCCTCTTAATTTTTTGGTTAGGCAGTTGGGGGTAAGGGACTTGCCCAGGGTCACACAGCTAGTGTCAAGTTTTTTTTCTGAGGCTGAATTTGAACTCAGGTCCTCCTGACTTCAATGCTGGTGCTCTATCCACTGTGTCACCTAACTGCTCCCTTCACTGCCCTTTACTGAATGTAATTTTTATTGTATTATGATCTGAGAAAGATGCATTTAATATTTTTACTTTTCTGCATTTGGTTGTGAGATTTTTTTTTTGTAGGTGTCATGTACCATTGAGAAAAAGGCGTATTCCTTACTATTCTCATTGATTTGTCCAAAAATCTATCATGCCTAACTTTTCTACAATTCTACTCATCTTTTTAATATCTTTCTTATTTATTTTTTAATTAGATTTATCCATCTGAGAAGGGAAAGTTGATGTACCGTGCTAGTATAGTTTCACTCTCTATTTACTTCTGTAACTCATTTAATTTTTCCTTTAAGAATTTAGATGTTATGCTATTTGGTGCATATAGGTTTAGAGCTGATATTATGTCATTGTCTATGATAGCTTTTAGCAAAAGGTAGTTTAACTAGCTTACCTCTTTTAATTAGGTCCATTTTTGCTCCTGTTTTGTCTGACATCATGATTGCTAACCCTGCTTTTTTCTTTTCTTTTTTTTTTAATTTCAGTTGATACATAATGTAGTCCCTTACCTTCTGTATGTGTCTCTTTGCTTCAAATGTGGTTCTTATAAATGATATATTGTAGGATTCTGGTTTTTAATCCACTCTCCTATCTGTTTCCATTTTATAGGTAAATTCATTCCATTCACTTTCACAGTTATGATTACTAACTATGCATTTCCCTCCATCCTATTTTTGCCCTGTTTCTTTTTCTCTCTGTCCCTTCACCCTATCCCTCCTCAAAAGAATTTGCTTCTCAAACACTTTTGAGGGTCAAAGGAGAGAACAGAATAAATTGGGGTGGGTGGGATAAGATGAAAGGAAATATAGTTAGTTTTTCACAACATGGCTATTATGGAAATCTTTTGCATAACTACATGTATAAGCTGTATTGAGTTGCTTGCCTTCTCAATGAGAGTGGGTGGGCAGGGAGGAAGGGAGAGAATTTGGAACCCAAAGTTTTAAAAACAAATGTTAAAAATTGTTTTTACATGAAACTGGGAAAGACAATATACAGGCAATGGGGTATAGAAATCTATCCTTCCCTACAGGAAAACAGAAGGGGAAGGGGATAAGAGAAGGGGGGAGGGTGATAAAAGGGAGGGCAGGTCAGGGGAAGGGGTATTCAGAATACAAGCCAGATTGGGGTGGGAGAGGGGCAGGATGAATAGAATATTTGGAACTCAAGATATTGTGGAAGTGAATGTTAAAAAGTAAAAATAAATAAATAAATTTTAAAAAAAGAAATAATTGCTTCTGGCTACCACCTACTCTTCTAAAAGCCCTCCCATTTCTCCCCCTCCCCCATCATAACCCCCTCCTTTCCTACTTCACTGTAGGGTAAGATAGATTTCTTTCCCCATTTGGGTGTGTATGTTATTCCCTCTTTGAGCCAATTCAGATGAGAGTAAGGTTCAAACATTGCTGATTCCCACCCCGCATATTTCCTTGCACTAGATAAGAACTTTTGTACCTGTTTTATGTGAGATAATTAACCCCATTCTACTTCTCCCTTCCCTCTTCTCTCAATGCATCCCTCTTTCTCAGTCCATAATTTTTTTTTTTGGATATCATCCCATTATAGTCAACTTATCCCTATGCCATCTGTTTATGCATACTCCTTTTTACTGCCTTAATAATGAGAAAGTTGTTAGGAGTTACAATATCATCTTCCCATGTAGGAATGTTAACAGTTTAATACTGAGTCCCTTATGATTCTCTTTTCTCTATTTGCCTTTTTATGTTTCTCTTAAATCTTGTGCTTCAAAATCAAATTTTCTGTTCAGCTCTTGTCTTTTCATCAGGAATACTCAAAAGTTCTCTATTTCATTAAATGTCTATTTTTTCCCTTGAAGGAGTATACACAATTTCACTGGATACACTTTTCTTGGTTGTAATCCTAGGTTTTTTGCACGCTGGAATATCATATTAAAATGTCTCCAATCCTTTCATGTAGAGGCTGCTAAATATTGTGTGCTCCTGAATGTGACTTTACAATATTTAAATTGTTTCTTTCCGGCTGCCTGTGGTATTTTCTTTTTCACATGGGAACTCTAAATTTTGACTATAATATTCCTAAGCATTTTCATTTTGGGGGTCTCTTTTAGGAGGTGATCAGTGGATTCTTTGAACTTCTATTTTACCCTCTGGTTCTATATCAGGGCAGTTTTCCATAATGATTTCTTGAAACATGCTGTTTAGATTTTTAAAAATTGAACAGAGCTTTTAGGTAGTCCAATAATTCTTAAGTTATCTGTTCTCAATCTGTTTTCCAGGTCAGTTGTTTTTTCCAATGAGATATTTTACATTTTTTTCTTATCTTTTCATTTTTTTGATTTTTGTTTGTTTGGTTTCTTATATGTCATAGAGTCATTAACTTATACTTGCCTAATTCTAATTTTTAAAGAATTATTTTCTTTAGTGAACTTTTGTGTCTCCTTTTCCATTTGGCCTATTCTACTTTTTAAGGTATTGTTTCCTTCAGTGAATTTTTGTACATCTTTTCTCATTTTTATGCTTGTTTTATTAAGCTGTTAACTCCTTTTTTCACAATTCTCTTGCATCAGTCTCATTTCTTTTCCCATTTTTCCCTTTATCTGTCTTAATTTTTAAAATCCTTTTTGAGCTCTTGTAGCAAATCTTTTTGGATCTGAGACCAATTTACTTTTTTTTAATTGAGGTTTTGCGTATAGCCATTTTGACACTGTTGTTCTCTTCTGAGTTTATGTTTTGGTCTTGCCAATCACCATAATAACTTTCTATGGTCATATTCTCTCTCTCTCTCTCTCTCTCTCTCTCTCTCTCTCTCTCTCTCTCTCTCTCTGTGTGTGTGTGTGTGTGTGCTTCATTCATTTTTCCAAGGTATTTTTTCTAACATTATATTAAAGTTGGGCTGTGGTCCTTGGGTGGACCTAGCTTTAGGTTTTATGTTCTGCTGTTTTCAGAGCTAGTTCTAGGGGGTCTGTAAATTTTCAGTTTTTCCAGGGTGGTATGATCTAAGGAGAGGAGCAGTCACTGCTCCCCTGGTCTGTATTATGGCCTGTGAACAAAATGAAGCACTCTTTTCCACTCTGGAACTGGGACCAGTGTCCTCACTATCCTGTGGCTATGAGCTCTAGTGTGCTATGCTCTTCCTTGCCCTGGGACTGGTCATCCTGTGTCTGAGATCCTTATATGGGCAATGCAACAGAGTCCTGTGCCCCATGCCAGCAACATGTCCCCTGTATTCTTCTTCTGACCAGTTATCTGACCTCCTTACCATCTTTGGGTGGAGAGCTCCAGAAGTCACTACAGCCAATTCAGTGACACTCCCCTCCCCACCCCCGCAACTCCTGCCTCTGGCTTGCTGGCGTGTCTTGCTACTGGCTTATTGGCTCTACTGCTGATGGCGTGCTGGACCATCCTGCTACTGGCTTACCAGGGTGCTGCTGGCTTGCTCAGGTGCAGCTGGCTTGTCAGGCATGTCATACTGCTGGCTTGCCAGAGCACAGCCTGCTGCTTGCTTCTTGGGGCATGGATTGCTGCTGGCTTGCCTAGGTGCTGCTGGCTGGCTGGAGAACTGCTAACTTGTTGGGTACATCCTGCTGATGGACCATACTCCACTCTCCCGCAAGTAAGATGGACCTTTCCTGTCAACCTTTTAAGTTGTCTTGGACTGGAAAATCATTTCACTTTGTACTTTTGTTGGTTCTGCTGCTCCAGAATTTGTTTTGAGAGGTTATTTTAAATTTGTTTGGAGAGCTCAGGTGAGTCCCTGCCTTTACTCTACTATCTTGGATCCACCCTTAGTCTCACTACTTTTGAAGAAATTCAGGCAGCCAAGCAGAGGGGGCTGCACTCGACCTCTTGGTAGAGAATGCAGTGGGCTCTATGCTCAGGCAAGCTGGGAATATGTAAAAGGCCCTAGTTCCATATTTAAATCATGCCTCATTGGGAGCTAATCTTGGTGTATAGTTTGAAATAGTAGTATAAACCTAATTTCTACCAGATTACTTTCAGTTTTCCCAGAAGTTTTTATCTAAGAGTGACCCCAGTAGCTCAGATTTTGGGGTTTGCAAGTAGTTTATATTCTATTGGGTGATACTCTATGTACATATATTATCAGATACAAGAAACGTACAAAGTAGATACAGAATAACATAAAAAGTGAAAATTTTAGTAGCTGGTGGGGGGAGGGACCAGGAAAGACCTTCTACAGCAGGTGGTTCTTGAGCATGAGATGAGGAGGGGGCAAATTCCATGCCCAAGGAACATGTGGTCCAAAGGTTCAAAGATGGGAGAGGGAAGTGAAAAAAATACATTTCAAGATGTCCAAAAGGCAGTTAGGAACAGGAAAGAGGAGCTCAGGACAGAGGGGAGGGCTGGATATATAGTTCAGGAAATTTGCATAAAGGTGAAAACTGAACCCGTGGTAGAAGATGAGATCACTAAATGAGCTAGTATAGAAGAAGAGGAGTCCAGGATAGAGACATGGAGGAAACCCATGCCTAGTGAGCATGACCTGAATGAAATCTAACACTGTATCCACTAGATGGCTTTATCTCACAACTTCTAGCAGGATACTTTTGTAAGCAAGCTTGAAAGAGGCAACTTTAATCTTCTGACATCTTTTCACCAGTGGATTGATGTAAATGGATATTTACACATCTTCTGAGAATACCACAATTTCAAAAGAATTTCATACATTTTATATTTTCAAATTTAATCCTTTCTTCATTCACATTGGGAAAACAAAATGAGAAAAAAAAACCACTTTTCACAAATTATGAGATCAATTAAAATAAATTTGAGTATGTAAGCCATTGAATTAGTCCATTAATATGGATTTTAGAAATACACTGGAGCTGGATAATTCATATGGCTAGGGTTTAGGAATAGAGTTGATTAGGGAAGCTGCACAGATTCCAATATGTCTGACCTTCAAAAAGATCTCATGGAATATGATAATCTCAGAATAATTAAATTAAAAACTCAAAGAACAATAGGAGGATACATGGTGGGTGAAAAAGTTTCTCTTGCTTGATATCAGACACCCATTGTTAGGGTATGAAGGATTGAAGTCAGTCATGGGTAAGCAGATATATTTGGTTTTATTTTCAAACTATGGGACATAAAATTATCTCTCAAATTCTCTTCTTGCTATACATTTAGGCCTTAGCTCCAGAGAAGATTGGGACACAGCCTATTTCTATGTAAAGAGCCATGAGAATATAAGCATTATGTGAGCTCTTGATTCCTTTCCCAGAGAATTAATAACAAATAACAGAGGAGATGGAAGTATGAAAGAGATTCACACCGCAGTGGCAGAGTGGCTGCAAACTTTCTACAGCTGGTCAGTCAGTAAACGAGTATTTTTAAGTACTTATTATATGTCAGATAAAGTGATAAGTGCTAGAGATAAATAGAAAGGTAAGAAAATAAAAACTAAAAAAACCATTAAAAAACCCAAAAATGGTCCCTGTTTTCAAGGAATTCACTTATCTATTTGCTATTTTGGTGAATTCCATCAAAGACTGGCCAGTATGACAGATGTATACTAGCATTGATTGCATAAAATACCTTATTCCCTTCTTTACAGCAGAGCTCATTGCTTTATTGATCAGCCAAACTATGTGCCTTCTCCCTGCTAACATAAGCAGACTCTATTGTTTTCAATGATTTTCATAAAAGAAATGGAGTTTAAGACAGCATTGAGGATATGTCTTATCATAAAAGAAGGAAGCCAGGTCTTTTTAGTGAAAAAAGATTAATGATACATTGGTAACTTTGAAAATAAAACAAAACAAACAGCAACCACACGCACACAAAAGCCTTTAGTGTGCTAGATGAGTCCTCTATGGAAGATTTATAGTAAAACATGAATGAAAATCACACAGGATGTGGCATGTAGGAGAATCCATCTGTGTTGTTGAAGGAAAAATCTACATTAATTAAATTTAGGATAACTCTAAGTTATCAATGTAAATAATAAACAGAAAAATAAGTAAAAGTCAAAAAAACCCTTAATAAATACAAAGACATAATAAAGGAAAATACCAAATAAAATATTTAATCAGGATTCTTCATTGACTTTACTTTCATTTCTTGCTAGAAGAAGGAACCTAGAATTCTAAAATAATAGGATATTACCTGAGGCTGTATTAAGGAATGAGATGATACGAATAGGGTAGATGTGTATGTTTTAAACCATTCTTCATTCTGCATTATATACCATCTTTTCCTCCTTTATTTCACTATCTCATAAAGAGGTGGCTAAGGCCAGTTCCTAAATTGTATGCTTGATCCTATCCTTTTCTATCTTCTCCAGCAGACTGTTCCCACAATAATCTTCCACCTCAATCCTCAATCACATGCTATCTACTGACTCCCTCCCTGATGTTAACAAAATGCTCACTTAACCTTCAAAATTTCTCTTCAAGCTATCAACTTATATTTCTCCTACCAAACTAGAGGCAAACTCTTGTCTGTGATGGTGCCCTGTCTGCACTTTATCTTCTCTTTCCTCTCTACCCCTCACAACCTGGTTTCCAAGTTCATCAGTCAAGTGAAACTGTCCCCTTCAACATAAGATCTTTATAATGTCCTCAGTTGCTAGTGCTTCCTGCATTTAGTGCATATATGTTTATCTGCATGTATGTATTTATATATTTGTGTATACATACACCCATACATAGAGCATTTATTATGTAATTGCTATGTGTTATGCATTGTGATAAGTGCTAGGGATTTTGAAAGTAAACAAAGCAGTCCCTGTGCTAAAGGATATTCCATTCTAATGAGGGAAGACAAAATATATAGGAAGAAGGGAAGAGGTAAGAAAAGTAACCTCACAACAGGCAAGAAGAAGGATGAGGATTCCGGGTATGAGAATAGGTTTAAGTGAAATGAAACATGGCTGGGGTCTTTCCTTAAGTGTTATTTTATTTGGAGTCCCCAATCAGCAGAGGAGGGCACCAGGTTATAGCTTTCGCAAGGTGGCAATTCAGCAGCTGAGAAGGGGGAAGATTCTTGAAAGTGAGTCCAGATGTAAGAAACAATAGGTATATATGTGGTTTCCTTAGATAGAACATAAGTTCCTTTAGGACAGAGTCTATTTCATTTTTGTCTTTCTATCTTTAGGGCCTTAACACATAGCTGAGACTTAATAGATGCTTGTTGATTGATTGATTAAAGTATTTAATTGTTATAGAGGCCACACGATGAGGTAAGAGCATTAGATTTGCCATCTTGGGTCCTCTTCAAATCTCATCTCTGCTTCTTGCTACAAGCTACTACTGACATTTGTACAATGCTTCAAGGTGTGTAAAGGCGTGTTAAACATTTTGAATATGTTACAACCTTTAATGAATCATTTCCCTTTTGTGGGCTTCAGTTTTTTTTTATTGATAAAATGAGGGGTTTTGATTAGATGATTTTTTTCTAAGGACTCTTGCAGCTCCAAAGCCAATGATCCAGTATTTATAAGCCATCATCTAACCTTAGCACAGCGTACCTGTTTTAGAACACCCTGGGAATTCCTGACAACTGTGTATTGGTGATAATGAAATGGCTGGAACAACTCATAATAAAACTCTGCATTCTTCTTTAGCTGGTATTGTTTCTAATGTAAATCCTTATCTTTGTCTATGCTTTTCCATAGTGCTTCATGCTCATGTATATGAAAATGTGTCATTCATTTTCAGCCTATTCCTTCCTTGCCACAGCCTTAGAACTAATAATCCTAATCCTTTCAAATCTAACTACTTCCCACCATGTTACTGTGTCGAACAATAATAACACATCATTTATATACAGCTTTATAGTTTGCAAAATACTTTCTTCAAAATAAATGTGGGGTGGTGTGTGTGTGTATGTGTGTATATATACACACATAAAATGCATACATATATATATATATATATATAAATAAACACACACACACATATACATTTTATAAATGAGGTAACTCACAGTGCTAATATGTAGTACTGCTGAGAGAAAATTCACAGCTTGAGATACCAGGTTCAGTGTTCTTTCCATCACACTGGACCATAAATAAGGTAGGTCATGGAACAATTGGCTAACAAGGATAACATGGTAGCTCTGGCACCTTAATCATGAAATCTGTTTCTCTAACATAAACAACAGAAGAGTTAGCACCTGGAATTTTTTTTTTTTATCTAAGCTCGACCAGGTTGTGGACAGTGGTACTAGTGGTACTATCCAATGTTTAGGCAATACAAGAGTGTTGATGTGTAGACTGGTTGCCTTTAGCCCCAAAAGTCAAAACCAGCTACAATGGGTAGAAGTTGCAAAAGGAGCAAATTAAAGTTGGAAGTAAAGATGTGCTTCCTGTCCATCAGAGGTGACTTGTGTCTTGGGAAGCAACATGTTCTCCTTTAATAAGGAAGGCAGGCAGGATATCAACGGGGTAGAAATGTAAATAAGGTTACTGCATAACTATGGGCTGGATTAGATGGTCTTTGAAATTGCTTCTGATGCATGAGATTCTGGGATTCTGGGATATAGCAGTTTAACAAGCTTTTGGAGCTAGTAGACAACCAAGATTATTTCAATAAAATGAATAGGATTATTTCTCTAGTATCGAATTTATTGTTACTGTTGTTTAGTTGTTCAGTTGTGTTCAATTTCTCATGATTCTGTGGACCACAGCGTACCAGGCCCTTCTATTCTTTACTATCCTCTGAAATCTGTTTAAGCTTATGTTAGTTACTTCTATGACACTATCTATCCATCTCATCCTCTGCCATCCCCTTTTCCTTTTGCCTTCAATCTTTTCCCACATCAGAGTCTTTTTCCAATGAGTCCTGTCCTCTCATTATATGGCCAAATATTTAAACTTCAGTCTCAGTATTTGACCTTCCAGTGAATAATCTGAATTAATTTCTCTAAATATCAACTGATTTAATGTCCTTGCAGTCCTTGAGACTCTTAAAAGTGTTCTCCAGCACCAGTTTGAAAATGTTGATTCTCAGCTTTCCTTATAGTCTAACTTGCACAACCATACATTTCTATTGGAAAGAAAAATAGCTTGGATTAAGTGGACCTTTGTCAGCAAGGTGATATCTCTGTTGTTTAGTAAGCCATCCGGATTTGTCATATACTGCTCTATATACTACAATACCTCATCTCATCCTTATGACATCACTAAGCAATGTTGCAGGACAGGTGTGATTATATCTGATTTACAGATGAAAATCACCACAAACAAAACCCCAAAACAAACCAGAGTATGGAGAAAGCAGTGACCTTTCATAGGCCACTTAGTGTCATAGATAACGAATCAGATTTCTGATTCTGTCCTTGTAAAAGCCATAAAGTCACCACAAAGCCATAATTAACACACCTTGTGTTTGTTTTCAGTATTGGTAACTGGTTGAATATTGCAAAGGAGGAAGGTCTAATTCCCGAGCTGAGATCTAACATGGCCCCATTTCCTTATCTTCTTCCATCTCTCCACTTGTGAAATGAGGCAATAACAGCTATCACCAAACCAACTTGTAGTAAGTAATTAAACCAGTGCATAAAGTTCTTTAAGATGAATAGTTTAATTTAGCTCGTGTCTATCACACTAAATCATTCAATTATTTAGCTAAGATGCAGATAATCCAGGTAGTTTTTATACTATCCATTGTCTCTACAATGTACCCTTGTAAGCAAATCAAATGGATCCTAATTGTCAGGGAAGGCAGGGAATTAAATCTTTAAAAAGTTGCAATTCTTAGAAGCAGATTTGCATTCATTTTCCCAACATCAACTCATCCTCTAAACTGACATGCTTTCTGAGTGTGTCTTATTTATCTCTGTAACCCTCACATAGGCCTTTGTAAGTTGTAGCTACTCAATAAACATCTGTCAAAATGAATTAAAGCACTTTATGTAAGCATTTTATTTCTTAGTTTTTTGTCTTTTATGCTAATCCAAGAGCTCAACAGATCTAACCCATGTTAAAAATAAATAGTAATTTATATTTATTTATCCTTTTCTGAAGTCTGGCTTTTCTTCATGTGCCTTCAAGGTATATAGGTTCTTAAAAGGTAATGTTAATGGATCATAAGCTCTGACATGTCCTATAGGGCTAGAAAGGCTTCAGAAAGGGGTCTGGCAATAGAGGGGTGAATATCCTCTGAGTCCTAATTTAGTTAAGGTGGTAAGGATCATCACAAAATTATTATTGTTATTATTATTATTATTATTTATAATCATCATCATCATTTTGTTCACAGTAATTCATGAAACTTTCTCCAATTAAGTGGCGAACTTGTAGTCTCTTCTGAACACCTTAATGTTTTAACCACCAGTCTCACCAAACATTCAGAGGCTCAGGCCTGTCACTGTTGACACCACAGTCCATCAAGATAGAAATTATGTGGAATATACTACACTGATAAAACCACAGACCCTTGAAGTAGTCATTTGTAATGAATGATCTTTATGCCAGTGAGCTGTTTAGAATTTTCCTTTTGAGTATTTCCTTTCCTGTTTTTTTTCTTTTCTTCCTACTATGAGAAGTTCAGACTGGATGACACTGATTGTGTGTGGTCCTTTGCATAATAAGCAAAAGTTAATTGCCAAAAACAAAAAAATAAAAAAAGTTCAGTAACACAGAAACCAAAAGAATGCACGCCTTCAGGGCTAATATGTGTTGTATGATTCTTTAAACTCTGCTGCAATTCATTTCATAGGGTCATATTTATGGTTTCTCTGACCCTTCTTATGAAGGATATAAGGATATCCTTGCTTGTTAGAATTCTGTAACTGCAAGTGCCACCATTCCTTTGGGTAATGTAAAGAATTGATGTTGTTTACATTAGAATATATACAGGCACACACACCTTTCTACATATTTATATTTATAATAGTTGGCAGTCTTTATGTATTGGGAGCATATTTACCCTCCCCCTTTAGAATATAAATTCAAATTCATATATGAAATCCCAAGAGCACATTCTGTAAGTAGTTCCATCAGAATGCCTTTGATACTCGCTTGAGAGAACAACTCAAAACCCGCCTGGCCAGGCAATTTAGATGAAGACCCAGGGGAAGATTCATGCCTACATTATTTGGTTGCTATCTTTTATACCTATGTGGTTTTAATTGCTTCACTCCTAAAACTTGGAGAAGTTCTCCTCCTCTTTCCTCAATTATAACTCCGTAGATAAGAATCTACCTGAGTCTAAATATCTCTATAGCACCTTGGGATCATATATAAGATTCTTCACTTTTCCTTTGTCAGTCAGCAGAGAGTAAATTGGGAAACATTCCAAACTCATACTCTTATTCCCTTCAACCAGTTACTTCACTCAAAGATCTCAAAGCACAGGTATGGAAGTAAAAGTAACATATAGTATCATAGGCCCAACCAGTCAACATCCTAGATCTCAAAAGAGGGAATATTCTGGATCATGTCAAAAATGTGACATACAAAAAAGGGAGGAAAAGATGTTTGGGAAGACATCTTTGGAGGAGCTGCCACACCATCATCCCAATTTGTACAAAAATTTGGAGAACATTACCCTGCTTCTAGCTGGAGGAAAAATTATCTTTTCTAATAGGTATCTTGGGCATATATATATATCTTTATCTATATCTGTATCTATATCTATATCTGTATCTATATCTATATCTGTATCTATATCTATATCTGTATCTATATCTATATCTGTATCTATATCTATATCTATATCTATACCTATACCTATACCTATACCTATACCTATACCTATACCTATACCTATACCTATACCTATATCTATACCTATACTTATATCTATATCTATATCTATATCTGTATCTGTATCTGTATCTGTATCTGTATCTGTATCTATATCTATATCTATACCTATACCTATACCTATACCTATACCTATACCTATACCTATACCTGTACCTGTATCTGTATCTGTATCTGTATCTGTATCTGTATCTGTATCTGTATCTGTATCTGTATCTGTATCTGTATCTATATCTATATCTATTTCTATCTATATCTATATCTATAGCTATTTCTATCTATATCTATATCTATATCTATATCTATATCTATATCTATATCTATATCTATATCTATATCTATCTATATCTATATCTATCTATATCTATATCTATATCTATATCTATATCTATATCTATATCTATTTCTATATCTATCTATATCTATATCTATATCTATATCTATATCTATATCTATATCTATATCTATATCTATATCTATATCTATATCTATATCTATATCTATCTATCTATCTATCTATCTATCTATCTATCTATCTATCTTTCAAGGCAATTGCAGTTAAGTGACTTGCCCAGGGTCACACAGCTAGTAAGTGTCTGAAGCTAGATTTGAACTCAGGTTCTCCTGAATCCAGGGCTGGTGCTATATCCACATCTACCTGCCCCAGCACATATCTTTTGCAAGGCTTTTTTTTTTCCTCTTCCTTTCCTTAGTGAAGATGCTGTGACCACATGATTACTCGAGGTCTTTTTCTATCTAATGTCGAAACTGAAATGTGCAGCAGAAACTGATGAAGTGTCCTTTAAAAACTTATCAAACTCACACGGTCCTCATTGAGATATTTTTGCAATGCGTTGTAGATATAATTTGAAATATGTCATATTTTCTCTTCTTTACAATAGATTAGAAATTATCTTTAGGAAACACCACAAAATTCAAAATAAAAGCCAAATCATTGGCAATGTGTACTGTATTACAATGAATTGCTATAGGAAGATTATTTTTATTGTCCATCTAGGTGCAATTGATGATGTTATTTTCACTAAATTCAATAAAATTATATAATTTTAGATATTTATATTACATAAGCATATTTCCATTTTGTTTGAAAGAAACTAGTAAAAAAATGGTTACATCACACTGTAAAATGTTAGCTTAGTCTTTTAGTAGGAAAACCACTTCTCTAACATCAATTTTGTTGATGAATAACATATTTCTCTGAAGTTATTTGTTCCAAAGGTATTCAAAACAAAATTATAAAATGTCCTTAGACTATTGTCCCCATTAAAGTCTGGCCAGAGCTAGATAATTTTGTGTAGTGTACATTTCTGATCTCTCATTCTTTCTTTCTCACTTTCTTTCTTTCTTTTTTAGTTTCTTTCTATCCTTCTGAGGGAAGCAAAAAATACATTGTGTATGCCTTGTAGTGAAGATGATAAGAGATTGTCTTTTGATAAATTCATACAGGATTTAGAAACTATTTCTACCAATCTCTTAAGAGGGTGAGTCTATCATGTTTTTTTTTTCCACTGGTAATTCTATAAAACCAATCAATAGTGGTAGAGATGAGAAAGAAAGGTAGGTGTAGGGAGATAAAACTTTTACAAGTTGTAGAATGTACTTAGAAACTTCTATATCATAATCTATTAATAAATAAGGATATTTGCCTTGAAGGTTTAGAATATAATTGGAGAAGATCAAGAGCATAGAACAATCTGATACAGATACAATAGAAAAATATACTAACCACTCCCTCCTATGATATATAATGTGTGTTAATACTTGTATATTAAGGTGTAGTTATCACTACATAGAGAATCTATTACTCATCCAATTTCAAATTATCAGGACTCTATCAAAAATGTTTTATGTATATTTTAAAACACAGTGTATTAACAATCATTGTTCTTCCCATTCACATATGTGCCTCCCCTTTTTCCAAGTTTTAAGGAAAAATGACATACTTATGCATAATATATGCATATATTCACCTAATTTCATAATTTCAATTTTGGTGGAATGGGCATCTCCAGTGAGAGTTCGAAACATATGTAGGCTTGATAAGATGGGCAGTAGAAACTTTAAACAAAGATTATCAAATTTTGGTCATATTTTCTCATTTGCTTTATTTATGGAATTTTAAATTAAGATCATTCCTGGCTATTTTTGAGGTGGTATATTAATACTTATCAAAGAGAATTCATAAACATTTTCACAATATTCGTCATGGAGGATTATGAAGTGGTATGTAGTATAATTGATAGAGTGCTGGCCTTGGCTCCTGGAAAACCTGAGTTCAAGTCCTTCCTGTAAAACACACTGTGTATCCCTGGACAATTTATTTAACTTCTCAATTCTCCAGGTAAACTTCCAAGACACTAAGTTCCAGGTAAGGTTCTGATGTGTATTGGTAAAAGGAACTTCTTCATTCAAGAGTTCCATATATTAATGAAATCACAGATCCAGTTTCTATGCAGTCATCATAGAGAAGTATTGTATATGAATTCATTTAATGAATGTTTATCAAATGGCTCCTATATGTGCTGACATGAAGACAAATTAAATGTGATTATTGTCCTCAAAGTATTTGTGATCTACTAAGTATGGGCTTCTTGTTCTGTAGTACATAAGGCAGTTTTAGTGGTTGTTTTTAATAGGTTGTTAAGGCAAAGGTGTAATAAGTCCAAAAATAATTCTGAGTTGTTATATACAAGTGAACCCCCCCCCCCATTATTCACTAATACGGTAATTACACCTCTCCATTCCTTCTAGTTCTGATATCTTCTGTGCTAGAGTCCATGTAGAATTAATTAATTTTATTAAGAGTAATTTCAGACAAGATGCAAGTAGAATAATTCTTTCTACCGAATGGATCTTTTTTTTGCCTTGAATTTAAAACTGAATGTAAAAAACGGTGCCCCAAGGGAAGATAATGATGAGATTAAAAAGCTCAAATAACACATTCATAGAAATTTTAGATACTAATATTGGGAGCATACTATATCTTCCCAAAATGCTTCCTCTACTGGTAAACAGAGGTGGGCTATTAAGAAGACCATGAGTCAAAAGTCTTCTGTTTGAGTGCTGTGATCCATTTGGCTTACCCTCACTGTATTGAACAGGGTCACAAAGAGGTTGGCTATCCAAGGTTCATGGTGGGTTTGTACTTCTAAAAAGATAGCTCACAAGCTCCCAACAATACATTCAATTTTTATTAGTTTTCCAGGAGACAAAATTAGCTTAATTAGCAAAGACATTTACTAGAATCACTAAATAAGAAGATTTGTAATAGAACACTCCCTACCCTATACAAATTTGGTGTACTCTCCCACAAACATATGCTCTCTCAATAAGAGAATAAGCAAGGACTGAAATAAAATGTGAGGGACTCAGACATGAGGAACACATGTTAATGGACACCTCACATATCCAACTCTCCAGGGCCTCTGATATTCTCTTGTGAAATCTTGGCTAGGTACATTGTCTCACTGGATCTTGCTAAGTGTCCAAATCACTGGGCACATTCTTTGATTGGACTTAATGAACCTGCTCTCTGTTAGGGACATTGCTCTGTTTGTTGGCTAAGCTGGGATCCTTAAAAAAAAAATTCAACCTACTTCTGTTCTCTTGGAGCTTTGGCTCTGAGGACTACCATCTCCCAAATGTCAGGAAACCTGCTCCATGGGTCAGATGTTTTCTCTCTTTGAACCCTCTCAATGGCATTAGTGTCAACATTTTATAAGTATTAGTTTCCCTCATTTGGCCACGAATGAGTACGTTGAAAAAAAGCCACATCCAGGGAATGCCAATCCTGTTCAGGTAATAATCAAATGATTCCTCAAAGAATGAAACCATGTAATTTCATCAATCTGACCAGAGAGATTCAATTACTCAGGGATCCCCTGATTGACTTCATGCTGCTCAGGCTTAAGGTAAATCTTCAGTGGTTGAGTCCCCCTGATTACTTGACTAACTCAAACTCGGCCACCGAATTCCTTTAGCCCACATAGAGAAGCAGACACCCATAAGGGAGTTCTACTTCCTGAGGGATAAAAAATACCTGTGTTTTCCTGGATCACTGCCCAGGACACTGGCCTAGAAGGAAATACAAAATCATAACTCAACATGACTGATCACCAAATGCTGAAAGGATGGAGTTACTTGGCAGAATGAAGTCAAATATGAATTTACTAGTATTATTTCACTCATAGGCATACACAACTCTGCAAATAGTACTCTAGCATGGTAAGAGGGTGTCCAGGTTCAAAAATCAGCATGAAAATGCATTTTCTGCAAGATTTTATGGATGCAGTCTGCCACACAGCTGCTTCTATATGGATGGTATAACTTCCCTTAAGTATGGCTGCAGGTGAGAGGTATGGCCAGCTGTTCTCAAGATGTTTCCATTTGTGAACATCTGCTCTAACACATATATATTTCTTATTCAGACTCATGGAGACTAGCAGCTGATGTGAGTGATTCAGATCACTGTCACATATATATGATTATCTGTATCCTTTAAAGTATGGATTAGCTGGAGTATTTCTGGTATAACCACTAACTCCTGACCAAATGAAAACTGTATTCTTGCCTTCCATGGTTCATGCTATGGGACCAATGTCCCTAAATAATGTCTTCTTCTCCACCACTGAATGTAGAGTCAGATGACTGAATTTGATTCCTGGCTCTTCAATTTATCATCTGGACAACCTTGAGTGAGTCATTTAACCTCTCTAGGACTCATCTTTCTAATCTGTAAAATGATGGGGTTGGACTAGACCATCTCTAAGGTTTTTCATAGCTTCAGAGCCTATGGATGCATGATCTTGCTTGATCATTTTTCTTCCCACAAGCCCCAAAGCATACTGCCATGGCTTTTCCTAGTGATTTCTTCCTCCCACTCTCTTCTTTACTGCTTAGGCTCTTTGCTATTGAGATTTGCCTGTGGAGGAATAGGCTTTTTCCTTTTCCCTTATTTGCTCCCTGAAATCAATACATAGTCCCCTTTCAGATGTTTGTTTACAGGGCTTACTATGGTGGCACAGTGGATGAAATGTTGGGACAGGAGTCAGGAAGAACTGAGTTCAAATCTAACCTTAGATACTTAACAGGTCTGTGTGATCCTGGACACTCACTTAAATGCTGTATCCCTCAGTTTCCTTACAGGTTAAATGAGAATAATAATAGCATCTATCTCCCAAAGTTGTTAGGTTCAAATGAGGTAATATTTGTATAGTTATTTGTGATTCTTAAAGTATTATATACATGCTAACTATTATCATCACAGGGTAATATATAGTAATTCAAATAACATAGCGAAGTGAAAAAACTTATAAATATCAACAATTAGCATTAATATTTTGTGCAAAGGTACATTAATTTTTTTTTGCTTCTCCTCTTCCACCTTACAACTCCTTTCTTCTCTCATCTCTCTAATTCATCCTCCACACAGCTACCCAAATGATCTATCTAAAACTTAAGTCTGATCATGTCACACCCTTATCTTCCCCCCGGCCAGAATCAGTTAACTCCAGGTAATTCTCTGTTACCTTGATCTTCCTGATAATCTAGGCCAACTCCTCCATTTCACAGATGATAATTAAGGGAGTAAGAATCTGGACTCAAGTCCACCGATTCTTTTCTTCATTGACCTTTGTAAAGTATATGCTCAGTACAAGAAATACTTGGTCAATGGCCATAATTCTGCCAAGGATTTATTATTGTTCCCATATTCCTACACCAACTTTAAAATGGACAATTTTGACCTTTCATCATCTTTGTCAATTTGATAAATATGAGGTGAAACATTGGAGCTGTATTAATTTTTATTTCTTTCATTCCGATAATTAGGACCATTTTATATGGTTCTTGATAGTCAGAATTTCTTATTTTTAAAATTAATTAATTAATTAATCTTTAGTTTTCAACATTCACCTTATTAAGATTTTGAGTTCTAAATTCTCCCCCTCCTTCCACTCCCCATGCCCCAAGATGGCATACAATCTGATATAGGCTGTACATACATGATCATATTAAACACATTTTCCACATTAGTCATGTTGTGAAACCCCAAGATTATAGAGAGGAAAATGTAAACATTGAGCAAGTTAAAAGAATCCAAACAAAGGGGGAAAACCTCGAGAAAGAAAACAGCAACAAAAGAGAAAATAGTATGTTTCGATTGGTATTCAGACTCTATAGATCTTTCTCTGGATGTGGGTAGCATTTTCCATCATGAGTCTTTTGGAATTGTCTTAGATCATTGCATTGTTCAGAAGGGCTAAGTCTAACAAAGCTGGCTGTTGTACAATGTTGCGGTTATTATGTACAATGTTTTCCTGGTTCTGCTCAACTCACTCAGCATCAGTTCATGCAAGTCATTCCAGATTTTTTCTGAAATCTACATGCTCACCATTTCTTATGGAACATTGGTATTCCATTGCATTCATATACCACAACATGTTCAGCCATTTTCCAATTGATGGGAATACCCTCAATTTCCATTTTTTTTTGCCACCACAAAAAGAATCGCTACAAATATGTTTATACATGTGGGTCCTTTTCCCCTTTTTTATGATCTTTTTGGAATACAGACCTAGTAGTGGTATTGCTGGATCAAAGGGTATGCACAGTTTTACAGCCCTTTGGGCTTATTTCCAAATCGCTCTCCAGAATGGTCTGATCTGTTCACAACTCCACCAACAATGCATTAATATTCCAATTTTCCCACATCTTCTCCAACATTTACCATTGCCCTGTTTTGTCATGTTTAGCCAATCTGATAGGTGTAATGTGACATCTTAGAGTTATTTTGATTTGCATTACTCTAATCAATAAGTGATTTAGAGCATTTTTCCATGACTATAGATAGCTTTAATTTCTTCCTCTGAAAACTGCCTGTTCATATCCTTTGACTGTCTACCAATTGGAAAATGGCTTGTATTCTTATAAATTTGACTCAGTTCTCTATATATTTTAGAAATGAGGCCTTTATTAGTGAACCTGGTTGTAAAAGTTGTTTCCCAGTTTTCTGCTTCCCTTCTAATCTTGGTTGCATTGGCTTTGTGTAAAACCTTTTTATTTAATGTAATCAAAATCATCCATTTTGCATTTTATAATGTTCTCTATTTCTTGTTTGGTCATAAATTCTTCTGTTCTCCATATATCTGACAGGTAAACTACCTCTTGCTCTCCTAGTTTGCTGATAGTTTCACCCTTTATGTCTAAATTGTGTACCCATTTTGACCTTATCTTGGTATAGGATGTAAGATGTTAGTCTATGTCTAGTTTCTGCCATACTGTTTTCCAGTTTTCCTAGCAGTTTTTGTCAAATAATGAATTATCCCAGAAGCTGGAGTCTTTGGGTTTATCAAACAATAGATTACTGTAGTCATTTACTACTGTGTTTTGTATACCTAACCTATTCCACTGATCCACCACTCTATTTCTTAGCCAGTATCAAGTAGTTTTGAGGATTGCTGCTTTCTAATATAGTTTTACATCTGGGTAGATAACCTTCCTTTGCATTTTTTTTTCATTAATTCCCTTGATATTCTGGATCTTTTGTTCTTTCAGATGAATTTTTTTTTATTATTTTTCTCACTCTATAAAATAATTTTTGGTAGTTTGATATGGCACTGAATAAATAAATCAGCTTAGGTAGAATTGTCATTTTTATTATATTAGCTCGGCCTACCCATGGGCAACTGATATTTTTCCTAATTATTTAGATCTGACTTTATTTGTGTGAAAAGTATTTTGTAATTGTGTTCATATAATTCCTGGGTTTGTTTTAGCAGGCAAACTCCTAAATATTTTATATTGTCTACCGTTACTGTAAATGGAATTTCTCTTTCTATCTCTTGCTGCTGGGCTTTGTTAGTAATGTATTGAAATGCCAATGATTTATGAGGGCTTATTTTGTATCTGTCAACTTTGCTAAAGTTGTTAATTATTTCAAGTAGTTTTTTACTTGATTCTCTAGGTTCTCTAAGTTTACAAGGTATCATCTGCAAAGAATGATACTTTCTTCTTTGCCCATTTTAATTCCTTCAATTTCTTTTTTTTCTCTTATAGTTAAAGCTAACATTTCTAGTACAACACTGAATAACAGTGGTGATAATGGACATTCATGTTTCACCCCCAAACTTATTGGAAATGCTTCTAGCTTATCCCCATTACCTATAATGCTTGCCCATGATTTTAGGTAGATGCTACTTATCATTTTAAGGAAAATTCTATAGATGGAATTCCTTATTTTAGAAACAACTTTTAATTTCCTTTGAATATATCAGTAAGATATATTTTAATCAGCTTCCTTGTATTTATGTCAGACTTTTATCAGTTACATGATACAAAGGTTATTTCTCTCCCAGTTGGTACTTTTTTTAGTTTAACTGATTTTTCTTATGCAGGAGCTTTTACATTTTGTACAATCCAAACTGCTTGTTTTTTTTTCTTTTGTAATTTCTTCCATCCCTTGTGTTATCATGAATTCTCCCCCTAATCCTAGTTGTGAAAGTTAACTTCATTCTCCCCTACTTTAAAAATAAATGATGTGACATTTTACCCTTATATCACAATAATCTGTAACTTATTGCAGTATATAGGGTAAGATTCTAGTCTAAACTAATTTTTGAATTTATTTATTTTTAGGCAACTGGGGTTAAGTGACTTTCCCAGAGTCTCATAGCTAGTGAGTGGTATGTGTCTGCAGCCGGATTTGAACTCAGGTCCTCCTGACTTTAGAGCCGATGCGCTATCCACTCACAATCTGAACAGAATGTTGAAAGGTTACACCTTTTGGTCGCATGTAACAAGATGGAAGTCAATAGGACAAAGTGTCAAATCTTGCACTTGGGGAGAAAACATCACCCTCATGAGTGTAAGATGTGGGAGGCATGGATATATAACAATGATAATAATAACTAGCGTTCATATAGAACTTTAAGATTTACAAATGCTTTACATATGTTATGTCATGTGATACTCACAACTCTTTGAGGTAGATGCTCTTATTATTCCCATTCTATAGACCTTCTCATACCTTACTCCTCTAATGGACTTGTGACACTCACCTTTTTACTGTTCCTTCTATATGCCACTAAAACTCTTACTGTCTGTAGGGAGCCTTTCCCTGTCCTACTCCTTTTCTGTGCTTTCCTTCTGAGATTATCTCCAGTTTATCTTCATCATTATATCTATATATTTATATCAGCTCTCTGTATATCTATATCTATCTCTATTTCTTATCTCTAACTCTATCATCTCTATCTGGTTTGCAAATAGTTGTTTCCCCCATTAGACTGTGAGCTCCTTGAGAACAAGAACTTTTTAAGAATTGGCTTTTCCTTGTATTCCAAGGGCTTAGCACAGTACCTAGCACATGATAAATGTTTGTTGATTTGAATTTTATAGCTGAGGAAACTGAGGCTAAGTGAAATTAAATGACCTGCTCTGGGTCACAAAGACAGTAGTGTTTTTAAGGGACTTTTCAAACTCAGATCTTCCTGATTCCGTGTCTAGCAGCCAATACCAGTTAGCGAATCAGTCATTTACGTGCCAGATACTATATGAAGCACTGGCAATACAAAGATAGTGAAAAACAGCCCCTTCTTGCAAGGAGCTCACAAATAAGTATGTATAAATTAACTATAAACAAGATAAAATGGAGATAATTAATGGAGGGAGGGCAGTAAAATTAAGGGGGATCAGGAAAGACTACTTGTAGTTGGCGGGATTTTAAGTAGAACTTATAGGAAACCAGGAGACATACATTCAGAGCAATAACATTATAGGAATGGTAGTGTATGATGTCAGAAAATGTAGTGTCTTTTTTTTATTTTTTAATATGAAGCAATTAGGGTTAAGTGACTTGCCCAGAGTCACACAGCTAGTGAGGCTGGATTAGTATCTTGTTTAAGGAAGAGCAAAGAAGCCAGAGTCACCGAATCATAGAGTATATGGAGGAGTAAGTTGCAGAAGAAGATTAGAAAGGTATCTGGGAGGGTTGGTTATGAAGCTTCAAATGCCAAACAGAGGATGTTATGTCTGATCCTGGAGGGATAGGGAGCCATTGGAGTTTAGGGAGTAGGGAGGGAGAAGGATTACATGGTCAGACTACAATTTAGGAAAACTACTTTGACAGCAGAGTGGAGGGATACAAACTCAATATAAATCAACAGAATGATGAGACAGCCAAACAAACAAACAAACAAACAAACAAACAAAGCTGGTTTCTTCCAACAATAAGGAAAGATTAGTGTCATTCTCCCCTGCAATAGTAAGATTTCATGCAGAGTGTTTAGTTCTGGTCACCATCATTTAAGACAGACGTTAGCAAGTCGGGAGTATTCAGAGGAGAGCAAACAGGATGCTGGGAATCTTGGAGTCCTAGTCACATAATGGTCAATTGAAGGAACTGGGAATGTTTAAGCTGGAGTCCAGAAGACTCAGATGAGGCATGAGGTAAGTCTTCAAGTGTTTGAAAGGCTGCCATGTGGAAGAGAGATTGAGTTTGGTTGGTTTTGCCCCGGAGGGCAGAGCTGGGGTAATGGGTGGAAGCTGCAAAGATGCAAATTTAGGAACCAAAATAAAATGGTCTTACTCAAGAAGCAGTGTGCTCTCCTTCCTCAGATGTCTAGAGGCAGAGACAAAGCGCCCACTCATTGTGCATGTTATTATGTGTATTTCTTTGGTGTTGGTTCAATATTATGAAAAGTATAATCATGATAGACTATATTAATAATAAAAATATAATTGTACTAATAGATTCATTAAATCTTTTGACAAAATGAAATACTGATTCCTATTAAAATATTAAAAATCCCAGGAATAAATGGGTCTTTTCTTAATGTGGTAAGTAGCATCTATCTGGAAAGAAGAACCAACATTATTTGTAGTAGAGAAATGCTAAAGGCCTTTCTAATAAAATCAGAGGTAATGTAAGGACATACATTCTCACCACTATTATTTGAAATTATTCTAGAAATTCTTGCTATAGCAATATGACACAAAAAAGAAATTAAAGTAATAAGCATAAGTGTAGGAAACACAATTATCATGTTTTTCAGATGATATGATGGTTTACTTAGAGAACTTTAGAGATTCAACTAAAATTATTGCAATAATAAATTCAGCAAAGCATTAGGATATAAAATGAAACCACAGAATTCATGTCTTTATCCATATAAAGGTTAAAGACAGATAAATTGTTTATTAATGCCAGACACTGTGCTAACTACTATGAATATAAATACAAGTAATCAAGAGAGTCCTTACCCTAGGGGACCTAAAAAGCAGAGATTCAGGGTTGCTTGAGTATGAAGGAGGCACCTGGACAAGAAAAGGAGATCTCCAGAAAATCAAGTTGTGAATGAAGTAAAGCCTGTGCTGGGCCCTTCCTTAAATTGTTGTGTGGGAATGTAGTCACCAGGTGTTTCTCCATAGGGCAAGTTAGTTTGTGAGGAGGAGGAAATTAAGGGCAGAGAATTATATCCTAAGTGAAGAGGAACATGGTTTGGGCCCTTTTTCAAATTGTGGTCCAGCAAGGCGTGTACGAAACTGTCAATACTCTTTTGAGTCTGTATCCCTTCCCCCTTTAACCTTCCCCCCCTCCCATTTCCCAAAAAGAAGACCATTTTAATTGTTGGGGAGGGGAATAAGATATAATTCTTGAATTTTGATATTCATTATTTTCACACAAATAAAACATCTTATTTAACCCAAATGAAAAGAGACTGCCCTCTTTATGTAATGTATTTATTGATAGCTCTCTGATAGAGATAGCATGGTGGAGTGATCAGAGAACTGATCTTTAAAGAGGCTGCTTCATAGTCCCAATTCTGACACCTATTGGTTGCATAGTCCTGGGCAAGCCTCCTAACATCTCATTGCCTTCCAGCAGCACTCTGAGACTCTGAATTGCAGAGATATTTGCAATGGTAAAAGAAGTGATTTTTGTTTGTTTGTTTGTTTCTTTTTTTCTTTCTTTCTTTTTTTATTAGGAACTTGCTAGGAATTCTCTTTCCTAATTAAATCTCTTGCCAAAAAAAACCCAAAAAACAAAAAACCAAAACTTCCCTATAACCTTGCTTAGGAAAATCTCCCTGCTTAAAATGCAGAATATTTAGTAATCTGTGCCTGAAATTTCTTCCTTTAAAAAAATTAATTCTTTTCAAAATCCTGAATTTAATGAGTACCAAAAAAGGGAGCATTTTCATACAGTTAGTAGAATGGAAAAAGAGGATTCTACATGAAGTCACTAATCTCTCTTAATTATTGTTGTAACTTCTCATGACCCCATGGACCACAGCACACCAGGCCCTTCTATCCTCCACCATCTCCTGAAAATCTGTCCAGGCTTATGTTTGTTGCTTCCATGATACTATCTATCCATCTTATCTGTCATTTCCTCCTCTTTTTGCCTTTAATCTTTCCTAACATCAAGGCCTTTTCCAATTAGTTCTTTCTTCTCATTGTATTAAGCTTCAGCTTCAATATTTGTCCTTCTAATGAATAGTCTGAATTAATTTCTTTAAGTATTGACTGATTTATCTCCTTGCTTTCCAAGGCACTCTCACAGGTCTTCTCTAGAAACATGATATGAAAATGTTGATTCTGTGGTGCTCAGCTTTCCTTATAGTCTAACTCTCACATCCATACATTGCTAAACATACTAAACATACCTTCATTGGCAAGGTGGTGTCTCTTTTTCATATGCTATCCACATTTGCCATATCTTTCCTCCAAAGGAGCAAGTGTCTTTTAATTACATGGCTGCAGTTGCCATCTGCAGTGATCTTTGAGCCTAAGAATATAAAATCTGACACTGCTTCCATTTCTTCTCCTTCTTTTTGCCAGGAAGCTATGGGACCAGTTGCCATGATCTTAGATTTTTTTTTTTACTGTTAAGCTTTAAGCCAACTTTTATGCTTTTAATTATAGATTGCTTTAAAGAAGTATATAATAAATTCAACCCAGAGTTTCAAAGTTATCATTCTTATCTATTTCCCTCTAAATGTCCTTCTTTTCTCCATACTTAAAAAAAATGTTTCAATAACTCTCTTTCCTTCCCCCCTCCCTTTTTGGCCATACTTTCTCTAGTTCCCATATCTCTTCTAAATCCCTCTCCCAAAATTAAAAAAAAAACAATAATTTTAACAAATAATCATAGTCAAGCAAAACAAGTCCACACATTTGCTATATATAAAAATTAATGTTTTATTCTATACCTTGAATCCATAACCTTTCTGTCAGGAGATAGGTAACATGTTTCATCATCAGTTCTCTGGGGTCAGCCATTGCATTGATTGAAAATCTTTCACAGATGTTTTTCTTAAAATGCTGTAAGTGTATGAATTGTTTTCCTAGTTCTGCTCACTTAACTTTGTGTCAATTTATACACATCTTTCCAGTTTTCTCTGTTATTTCTTACATCATTCCTCTGTAGTATGTCATTAGACTTATACCATAATTTGGCTAGCCACTCCCTATCTAATGGGTTTCTCCTCTGTGCCTAGCCCTTAACTGCAAAAGAAATGTGCTGCCATAAACATTTTTGTACGTAGATGTCTTTATCCTCTTTCTTTAACCTGTTCGTTGTATTGGCTGAGTGATGGTATCTCTGGGTAAAAGGATGTACAGAATTCAGTGATTTGGGGGCTATAGTTCCAAATTGTTTCCCAAGATGGCCAGACCAACTTTATCATCAGTGAATCAATGTGCCTGAATTCAAATCTGGCCTGAGACACTTACTAGCTGTGTAACCTTGGGCGTGTCATTTAACACTGTTTAACTTAGCTCCTCATCTGAAAAATGAACAGGAGAAGGAAATGGCAAACCACTCCAATATCTTTGCCAAGAAAACCCAAATGGGGCCATGAAGAACTGGATATGACTGAGCCAACCAAACAACAACAATTTATAGAATATCATTCTGTGATTATTTGTGCATTGGTTTGTAATAACTCTTTCATCACTTCCAATTTCTTATTCTATCTCCTTACTTAGATTTGAAACTACTTGAAAGCAGGATGTTACCTTTTATTTCTTTCCTTTCCCCTTTCACTCCCTCCCTCATTTTATATGCACCAGGCACTTTTATTTAAGCAGAATGTGGTGCCATTTTAAAGAACCTAACAAGAGACAATCTAGATTTTAAAAAAAAAACCCAAAATGGTTATTATTATTTGCCTTACAAAAGGATTCAACGTATTTGTGTATACGTTCTGTATGCATATGTGAGATTGGTCATCTGATTATTAGTGCACAGTAGAGGTACTAATCAGGAGTAAGCCTATAGACAAACACAAAAGTCCAGAGAAAAGCAAATCTCTGAAGGAGGTAGGTATAGAGATTTCCAGCTTTTGGGGGCTTATTTTATTTTATATTCTCTTTCTGTTTCACTCCAAAAGGCTGTAGAAGTGGTACTATAGGTCCTATTCTCAGAAGTCTTGATTAGGATTGTGATCAAAATTTTAAAATCTTATAAAAGATTGTCAGTCCAAGGAAACAAAGAAATGAAAGGGGATGAAAGATTTAAATGTACACTTTCCTTTTTTGCATAATAATGTTTATGCAAAGGATTACATATACTTTCTGTACATGTAAAAATATTGCTCATTTCTTTGCATTCTATAACATGGTAATATTTAATACAATTTAAAGACGTGCTACCTCTGAGCATATTAACAAAATAAATATCTCAATTCTGATGGAATATGTATTGGTCCTTATTTAAAACAAAACAAATACACTTCAGAATGGTTCCTGATTTTTCAGAGTGTAAGTACCAGTAGATAATCATCTTCAATTCAATTGTCCTGTAAATGAGTGCTGTGGTTACTCACTGAGGTTCTTTTGGTCCTGGTAATATTTTCCTAACTCCCTAACCCATCTCTCTGAATAAACTGCTTTTGAAAATGTTTCCTGTTTTGTTCCCTACCGCCCCCTCACAGGGCAACTTATTTCATAGTAAGCTTATTTAAATGAGCAATCTTTATCTTAAAGTATCCGGAGCATTTCCCATTGTCCCTTGGTGGGATGGTCACTCAATGATCAAATTAGAGCTCACTCAACCCCATCAGCAGTAACAACAGTAACCAGGCTTATTTAGTCCCCCATTTCAGATTTACAGAGCATCCAGGTGGAGTTCATTACTGTGAATCACCCAGCATGGTCCCCTTGGCAGTACATTAAGAAAACAGTAGAAATTAGGAATGGTGTTTGGCTAAACTTGTTTCCTGTTCAAAATATGAGGGCCCCCTACTCTTGCCCATATATATCTTGTCTGCAGCATGTTTTCTATCCAGGGAGGGTTCTATTACTATTTGCTATTGTATTTGTGTGATACTTGAAATATTTATGAATCTGAAAGTTGAAAAAATTACAGGTTTCCAGCTATTGAATTTCACAGCTGTATGCCCTTGGTTTGCAAATTTATAACTGGGAATTTACCACTAACAAATTTTAGGCTTTGAAGAACTGGAACTGCATCTCTGAAACTTCAATTTGAAGCTTCTCTCGCTCCCCAGGCAACAAGGGCTGGGAGAGCAGTGGTGGTGGCACTGTGATGTGCCCCTGGGGAGGGAAAGAGGGAAGAAGCGCCTGCCATCACTCACCAGCAACCCCTCTGGCTGATTAAGTAGCAGGTGTTAATAGGAACCCAGGGGAATTTCATTGGGTCCTCTTTAGCTGGAATGATGGTGAGTATGACTCAGGGCCTGAAGGGTTTGGGGTTGGGATATGTGTGCTTGTGTGTGGTTTAGGGAAGGGGAAGGGGAGGCGGAGGTGTAAAGTGAAAAATAATGGGAAAATATGTTATTTTGAAAGACTTGTCCCAATTGTTAAGCTGTCTGTAGTAGTATCTAAGGATGTTAGCAGTCATATATCTGATAGAGATGTACAAGAATCCCCAGGCATTAAAAAAAAAAACGCAACTAGGTGATGAAGGAACCTTTTCAAACTGCTGCTCTAGATATATGACCTCTGGGATTGTTAGAAACTATGTCAGAAACACTGTTACAAGTATTAATGATGGGATATGAGATATAAACAGATGCCAATGCAGCTACCAATAATTCAAATGCATACAACTTCTTAACTCTGTAGATCTTAAAGCACTTTTCCACAAATATTATCTCATTTGACTATAGAATCCCATAGGAAAAGGTAGGTACCCCCTCATTTTCAGCAGTGAATATATATTTTAATATATCCCAATATAAGTCATTAAGGGTCTAATATATACTTTAGAAATTTTACTGGAGGGTTTTTTTTAATCCATATAGATTAGAAATTTGATTTAACAGAGTTTAATGTTATCCTATCCCTAGCAATTATATAGAGCTTTAAGGTTTGCAAAGCACTTTACAAATATAATTTATACTAACCCTCACAACAACCCTGGGTGGTCCTTACAACAACCTTGTTACTCTTTGGATTCGACTTAATGAAGTATCTTATAATAAGAGGAACAAGATTAATTTCCCTTTTAACAGGGAAAGTGGAAAACCAGGGTTAAATCTCCTAGTCTGACTTTGCAACACTGTGCAAGTAACTTAGTCCCTTGGAACCTTAGTCTTCTCCCCTGTAAATGTAATAATCTTTGTGTTAAATACCTCATGGCTTGTTATATATATCACATGAGCTTATGTTTATAAAATGCTTACTAAACTGGAAAATACATTGTAAATGCAAACAAACAAACAAAAAATATAGACCTCATGTTCATTAACTCCAGTAGTATAGCATTATAGAAAGTTTCATTTGTATGTGGAGTTATTTGTATTGTAGATGAGACTGTTTTCCAAATCCTAATAACCACCTATGAGGCAGTATGATGTAGTTAAGTTTATTAAGAACTAGAGAATGAAAAAACCGGAGAAGGAAAGTCCTGCTTCTGACAAACTAGCTTTTTTCAACCTCTCAGTGCCACAGGCAACTATCTGATCTTGTTAAATTGCAGAGCAGGTTCAGAGCTTGTTCTAACAAACAAAAGCTCTAAAGGTCCAGTGCCAAAATATGAAAAAGGAAAATTAAAGCTTAATAAGACCTGAATAATGTATGGTATAAATAGGAGTCTTAACAAACTATGGTTCTATTTGGTATCATGTAATACACCTCTGTATTACATCCACAGTTTTCTTACCATCTCAAGTCTTGGGAGATTTTCTTCTAGAGTTCTCTGTGAATATTCTATATTCTTATTACTAGGTCTTCATGATTGCTTGTTCATCATCAACTTGATGGGGCAGGGAACTCAAGTGCAACACACCATTAACAAAAATGAGCATGATGTGAGTCCTCTTTGGAAAAAAAATAAGAAGAAAAGCAATTCTTCTGCTATTTTGACCATGCCAAGAAATGATCTCATTCCTTCCAGTCATTGTGTGTATATGTGTGTATACATGTACACACATGTTTCTGTCTGTCTATATCTGGTCTGGGACAACCTTGTTGTTAAACTGTCCATTTTCTTCTTAATACATCTCTGTTTCTCTTCCATCACCCATCCTGTCTTTATCACTTTGAAATAGCTGTTGCTCCTACATTTTGGGCTGAGATGGCACAAAAAAATGGAGGCACCATCCAATCCAAGATTCCTGGGGAGAGAGGATGGTTTGGTGTAGTATATAGCGAGAACATTTGAACTCACAAATTTGGAATGTTTGAGTAGGGGGACATTCCTATAATTATCAACCAGCCAAGCCTCACAACATTAGTCACTCAAAATTCTTTACCAGGCAACCCTATACTGAACAACAACATAAATGGTGTCCATATAATAAAGAGCTACACAGAATATATATATATGTATATATATATATATATATACACATATATATATATATATACATATATATATATTTATATATACACACACACACACACACACACACATATGTAAATGTACAATAAAACCCTCAAATGATTTTTTTAAATGGGTTGCAGATTCTACATGACTGGTTTGACAATTCAGTATACAATGTCATTTTTTAAACTGTTTTAAAATGCTTCCAAAGCAATAATTGTACCAGAAAAGAGTTTTGCTTCTTCTTTCTTCTTCTTTCTTCTTCCTCTTCTTCCTCTTCCTCTTTCTCCTCCTCCTCTTTCGCTTCTTCCTCTTATTTCTCTCAGGATTTATAGTCTTTCAAATGTATTTATTTATTTTTAACATTATTTCCTTTTTAAAACTGAATTCCAAATTCTCTCCCTTAAATCTCACTACTCCTCCACCCACTGAGGACAAGCAAATGATATCAATTATACATGTGAAATCATGCAAAATGTACTTCCACAGTAGCCATATCACAAAAAAGCAAAAAAAAAAAAACCCACAAAATCTATACTTCAATTTTTATTCAGAGTTCATCAGTTCTATCTCCAGTGGTGGATATAATTTTTTCATTATGAGTCCTTTGGAATTGTCTTAGATCATTGTTATTGATCAGAATAGCCATGTCTTTTACAATTGATCATCATTATAACATAGCTGTTAACTGTGCACATTGATGTCCTGGTTCTTCTCACTTCACTTTGCATGATTTCACATAGTTCCTGCCATATTTTTTTTCCTGAAACCACCACTTTCACTATTTCTTATAGCATAATAGTATTCCCTCACAATAATATGCCACAACTTGTTCATCTATTCCACAATTGATGAGCATCCCCTCAATTTCCAATTTTTTGTCACCACAAAAAAAGCTGCTTTAAATATTTTTGTACATTTAAGTCCTTTTGCTCTTTCTTTGATCTCTTTGGGGTACATACCTAGTAGTGATATTGCTAAGTCAAAGAGTATGTTTTATAGCCTTTTGAGCATAGTTCCAAATTGTTCTCCAGAATGATTGGACCAGCTCACAACTCTACCAACATTTTATTCGTGTACCTACTTTCCTTCATCCCCTCCAGTGTTTGTTATTTCTGATAGGCATAAAATGGTACCTCAGAGGTGTTTTCATTTGCATTTCTCTAATCAATAGTGTTTTAGAGCATTTTTATATGACTACAGATAGGTTTGATTTCTTCTTTTGAAGACTGCCTATTCATATCCTTTGACCATTTATCAATTGGGGAATAGCTCTTATTTTTATAAATTTGACTCGATTACTTATAAATTTGGGAATGAAGTTTTTATCAGAGAAACTTGCTGTGAATTGCTTTTGATATCACTTCATCATCTGTGGTACCTTCTAGAAAAATATAGTTTCCATGATTATCTTTTAATTAGGTCTATTTTTGCTTTTGCTTTGTCTGAGATCATCATTACTACCCTTGCCTTTTTTTACTTCAGTTGAAGCATGACAGATTTTGCTCCAGTCTTTTATTTTAACTCTGTATGTAACTTTCTGTTTCAAGTATGTCTATTGTAAATAAAGTATTATTTGATTATGGTTTCTAGTCCCTTGTGCTATCCTCTTCTCTTTTATGGGCACACTCACTCTATTTACCTATTTATATTCACAGTTACTATTACTGCGCTTTTCTTCTATTTTCTCTCTCTCTCTCTCTCCCTCTCTCTCTCTCTCTCTCTCTCTCTCTCTGTCTCTCTCCACTGTCCCTTGTCAAAAGTCAGTTTTGCATCTGACCATTGCCTCCCTTAATTTGCATCTATTTTATCACCCTCCCATATTCCTTATCCCCTTCCCCTCCTATTTCCCTATTAAGATAGATTTCTGTACTCAACTAAGTGTGTTTATATATTCTTTCCCTTTTGAACTAATTCCAATGAGAGAAAGGTTTAAGTATTGCCCACCTGCCCCCATTATCCCTCCACTATAAAAGCTTTTCTTTACATGTCTCTTTTCATGTGAGAATTTTTTTTCCCATTCTAACCTCTCACCTCACCCTTCTCCCAGTCTATCCTTTCTCACACTTTCATTATTTTTAGAGATTATTTCAACATAATCAACTCACACTCTTTCTTTCTATTTAGATGCCTTCTAACTCCTCTAATAAAGATAGCAGTCTTAGGAGTTACGTGTTTTCAGGAATGTAAACAGTTTAACTTTATTGAGCCTCTTATAATTACTCTTTCATGTTTACCTTTTTATGTTTCTCTTGAGTCTTGTGTTTGAATGTCAGATTTTCTATTCAGCTTTGGTCTTTCCATCAGAAATGTTTGAACGTCTGTTATTTCCTTGAATATCCTTTTTTTCCCCCTCTAAAGGCTTATACTACTTTTTTTGTCAGGTAGATTATTCTTAGTTATAATCTTAACTCCTTTGTCTTCTGGAATATTTTATTCCAAGCCGTCTGCTCCTTTACCATGAAAGCTGTTAAATCTTGTGTGATCCTGATTATAGCTCCATGATGTTTTTTTTTCTGGTTGCTTGCAATATTTTCTCCTTGACCTGACAGCCATAGAATTTGGTTAGAATATTTGTTGGAGTTTTCATTTTGGAACTTCCTTCAAGAAGTGTTCAGTGGATTCTTTCCATTTCTATTTTTCTCTCTAGACTTAAGATATTGAAACAGCTTTCCTTTATAATTTCTTGAAATATGATGTCTAGGATCTTTTACAGATCATGGCTTTCAGGTAGTCCAATAATTCTTAAATTATTTCTCCTCAATTTATTTTCTAGGGCAACTATTTTTCCAATGAGATATTTCAAATTTTCCTCTATTTTTTCCATTATTTTTACTTTGTTTTATTGTTTCTTGATGTCTCATGGAATCATTGGCTTCCACTTGCCCAGTTTAAATTTTTTGGGATTTTTTTCCAGTGAGCTTTTATGCCTCCTTTTCCATTTGGCTAATTTCACTTTTTTAAGGAATTCTTTTTCTTCAATGTCTTTTTTTTAAGCTTCTTTTACCATTAGGCCAATTCAATTTTTAAGTTGGTATTTTCTTCAATATTTTTTGTGCCTCTTTTACCAAACTGTTAATTTTCTTTTCATAATTTTTTATCACTCTCATTTATTTTCACTTATTTTCCTCTACCACTCTTATCTCTTTCTTTAACTCTTCCCAGAATTCTTGTTTAGATTGTATATAATTAGCATTTTTTTGAGGCAATTGGTGTTAAGTGACTCACCCAGGGTCACACAGCTTGTAAGTGTCAAATGTTTGTTCTGAGTCTGGATCTGAACTCAGGTCCTCCTGACTTTAGGGCCAGTGCTCTATCTATTATGCCACCTAGGTGCCACAGCATTTCTTTCTTGGAGATTTTGTTTGTGTTTTTTTCCCTTTCTTCATATTGTTATCTTCTTCTGAGTTGATGTCTTAGTCTTCCCTATCACCATAGTAGACTTTTATGGTCAAGTTCCTTTTTTGCTGTTTGCACATTTTTTTCAGCCTATTTCTCAAATTTTAATGATGTTAAAATTGAGCACTGCTCATTTAAGGATGGGGAAGCACTGTCCCAGGCTTCTGGCTTTTTCATGCTGTTCTCAGAATTAGTTCTGCGGTTCTGCAAGTTTTTGGTGTTTTCAAGGTTGTGGGATGGATAGAGGTGTGGTCACTGCTTTCCTGGTTTATGATCTGGTCTTTACCTAGGAAGGGTCCCTGCTTCCTTTCAGCAACAGGCATTAGAACTCCTCTTGGTAATGGATCTATGGCCAGTCTTCTGCTCTCCTGAGGCCACAAGCACTAGTGTACCTCTCTGCCTTAGAACTGAGACCAGGGCTCCTGCTTCTTTGTGACTGACAGATCACAAATGTTCTTCTTTGCCCTGAACTGCAACTCAGAAATATGTATGGGCAATAGAGATGCTAATTAGTGCTAGCAGCATCCAGGGCTAGCAAAGGGTTTACTGCAATCTCTAGTGGTATAACTACCAGTTGTAGTGGTATAACCCCATTACCATCACCAGGCTGAGAGCTCTAGAAGCTGCGGTTGCTCCTGCCACTATCACAGCTGCCTCCAACGCCCACTGCTTGTGGTACTACTGTTCTCTGGGACAGCCCCCACCCCAGTGTCACAGATCTTTCCTGCTGCCTACCTGAGTTGTTTTAGGCTGGGAGAATGTCTCACTCTAATCTTTCATTGGTTCTGCCACTCTAAAATTTGATTTGAGGAGTTATTTTAAAGTTGTTTGGCAGGGAATGTTGGGAGAGTTTAGCTGGGTTGCTGCTTATACTTTTTCATCTTGGCTCTGTCCCCCCCCCCCCATAACTTACAGTTTTAAAGAGTTGCCTGTGAAACTCAAAAGTCAAGTGATTTGTCTGAGGTCACACAGCCTGTAAGTTTCAGAGGTGGGACTTGAATTCAGGACTTCCTAATGCCTTGGCTAATATTCTATGCACTTTGGGATCAATTGTATGCCATGGGAGAAACTGATAAAGGACTGCCTAGAATGGCATGCCCACATCAAAGAAAGTGCTGTACTCTGTGAGCCAAGCAGAATTGCTTTTGTGCCTTTTTTTTTGAGTGAAAGAAACATTTCTGGTATTTTTTCTTTCTTTCTTTTTTCCATTGGAGCAGTTTTATTTGTATGTATGTTTTATACACTTAGAAAAAGAATCCCAGAATATTTCCTCCTATGTGTTTTCGTCTTGCTTCCTCATGGTCCATGATGCCAGCTGAGGTTGTAAGCACAATGAACCCAAATTGATAGGATGGTGGCAGATTATTCTGCCACTTTTCCAGATCTTTCAATTGAACATCAGATCTGGGGCTGATTACACCACACTTGTTTAATCTGCCTGTGAGGTTCACAACAATTTTTCCTGCTCTGTGATCATCAATGATCTCAAATTCACCAATGTAACCATGCTTCATCATCACAGTTAAGAACCAGACAATTACTTTAGAGCATGGCCTAATGAGAACCTGGTGTTTTCCTCACTTTTTCTGCATTGTTGGTGCTTTTGAGAGCACCTGCCAGGACATTCATGCACGCCATGGTGGCAGCGCTGCAAGATGGCGGAAAGAGGTCTGGTATTTTTTCTGTTCTTCATATTCCTGTCCTCACTAAAAGTGCTACCTCCTAAAGACGGTTTCAATCTGCAAAGGTCAAAGTTTTAAAAGGCATTATTATCTAATATAGGCATATTATATGAAGGAAAACAACATATTCTTTCCTTTAGGATTTCAAATCTATCTCTAAATGTAACAAAGGATAAATACTCCCTCACATTTCTATCACTATCATCTCTATCATTATATACAAATTCCAATTATGAGACAAGCCATGAGTATTTTAAACTATCAAGACATTCATGTTATTTTTTTTAAATAAATTATATTATGTGACCAGCAAATGACAGAATAATTGGTCTTCTAATGACTCACACCATAAGCTAAGATAAGCTCCAAATGGGTACAAGAGTTAAGCATAAAAGTTGATACCATAAACACGGATGAAATTACCTTTCAGATAGATGGATAGAAGATGTTATGACCAAACAAATGATAGGGTGGATCACAAAGGATGTGATGAAAAATTAAAATCACATAAAATTTTAGTTTTGTACAAGTAAACCAATGCAGTTAAGTTAGAAGGGACTCAGACGACTAGGGAGAAAAATCTTTATAGCAAGTTTCTCTGATAAATATCTTTTATACACACACATTTGTGGAATGAATTAAAAAATGGAAAAGAACAAGAGCTATTCCCTAATAGATAAATGATCATAGGATGTAAAAAGGCATTTTTAAAAGGAAAAAATTCAAATGATTGACAATTGCATAAAAAGAGATCCAAATCACTATTACAGAAATCCCAATTAAGTCAGTTCTAAGGTTCTACCTCATAGTCATCAGATTGTCAAATATCTATATCTATCTATCTATCTACATACACACACACACACACAACAGATAGATATGGAGTCCATATAGATATATATGATATGTGAGAGGGAAGAAAGAGAGGGGGGGGAGATTGGGAAACAAGTAAACTAATGCACTTTTGGTGAAGCTATAAATTGGTACAGATCTGAAAAGCAATTTTGAACTATGCTACCAAAGTCACTAAACTTCAAATAAAATTTAACTCTGTAATATCACTATTAAGTTTATACCCCAAAGAAACGAAAGGGAAAATATATATATGCACAATAACATTTATAATGGCTTTTTTTGGAAGAGCAAAAACTAAACACTACCAGGGTGCCCTCCTATTGGAGAATGGCTAAACAAATTATGGTATATGAATGGAATATTATTATGAATGGAAATGGGATATTATTGTGCTGTAACAAATGGTGACATGAATGATTTCAAAGAAGACAAGGCAGGTCTTCATGAATTGATGGGAAAAGGAAAATAAATAAACTAAAACAGCAACATTATAAAGAGGAATAACTTTAAAAGACCTGAGAACTCAATGATATCAAACCATAATTCCAGAGGGTGAAAGATGAAGTATATTATTGACCTCTTGACTGAGAGTTGATGCAAGATGGAGAATGAGACATATATTTTTGGATACAGCCAATTTGGACATTTACTTTGCTTGGTGACATATATTTATTTCAAGGGTTTTCTTTTTTCTTTCTTTTCCTTTCCCTACGTATATTTGTTAAAAGGGTTTTTTCTCTTCCTTTCCCTCTTCCTTTCCCCTCTTTCTAGAAAATAAATACTACTTTTCTCAGAATGTTAAAATTAACTTAAGAAGAACAGTGGACTTCTGGAAAAAATTTCCCACCCCAAATCCTCAGAAGGACTTATTTGCCAGATACAAAATGCATTGTAAATTCAATTAGTGCGAATAACGAATCCCATGAAGTAGTCGCATTATTCAAATCTGTACTACATATTTCTATTAGTTTGGAACCAATTCCCATGTTTTACATAATCATAATTTTCAAATAGTCCAAATTTGAATATATGCAGCCACTTCATTGGAGTCATTATTCACACTAATCTGGGACCTAGCTCTAAGTATACAATCTAAGTAGAAATGCCTCATGAGGTAAAAACCTCACAAATTAACAACAATTAACAAAAACATTAGTGCAAATTTACAGAGAAATTTGGTTCAGTACCTTTAATCCCAGTTGCAGTCTTAGACTGGCTAGAATGAGAAGAAGCAAGCTTTCATTCCTGTAACTCAGTGTTTAGCTATGGGGTCTATTATAACAGTGTTTCTGCACTAATCCTCTTAATAGCTCAAGAGGACAGACACTGAATAAGGAGGGAGAAGGGTGGAAAGTATTGGTGGCAGTCACAACCAAAGACTAGAAAGGCAGAAGCAGTATCATATTTGTTTCATAAATAGAGTTTGGCAAGACCCCTTCTTTGCCTATTATTAAAAAAAAATATTGGAGTTAGTTGGTCTTCAAATGTTTGATAGAATTTATAAATTTGTCTGGTCCTCATTTTTTTTGTTAGAAAGCTCATTTATGCCCTGTTCAATTTCTTTTTCTAAAATAGGTCTATTTGCATATTTTATTTCTTCTTCTGCCAATCAAGGAAATTTATATTTTTGTAAATTTTCTTCCATTTCAATTAAATTGTTAAATTTTGTAGCCATCTCTAGGATGAGGATGTGGGGAGAGAAGAAAAAAAATACATAATAACTTTATTATATATTTAAAAGGAATAGCAAGTAGCACATAATAGATTTAAAGTTTTGTGTCCATTCATCTATTTTTATATTATTATCTTATGGAAATGCTTGTTTTATTTCTTAAATTCAGAATAAGATACTTTAAAAAATTAAATAAAAAAATTTAATTTTATTAATTAATTAAAATTTAAATTGAATTAAAATTTAAAATATTTTTAAAATTTTTTAAAAAAGAAAGAAGGGCAAGGGCATTGAGCATGAGGGAAACCAAGCTATGGCCACTTATGAGATTATTTTTTAAAAATTAATTTAATAAGATTATATTTTAAAATTTTGAGTTCCAAATTCTCTTCTTCTCTCCTACCCCTCCCCCACCCACTGAGAACACAAACAATATAATATCAGTTATGCACGTGGTATCACGTAAAACATATTTCCCTATTAGGCATGTCACCAAAAAAACCCAAAAAATAAAATTAGGCAAATTATACTTTAATTTGCAACTCAGAGTTCAATAGTTTGTGTCTGGAGGTAGATGGCATTTTTCATTATTTGGAATTTGTCTATTAGTGCGAATAATGACTCCAATGAAGTGGCTGCATATATTCAATTTGGACTATTTGAAAATTATGATTATGTAAAACATGGGAATTGGTTCCAAACTAATAGAAACAGAGTATCTCAGTTTTTCACAGTTAATCATCATTACAATATTTCTGTTACTGTTTATAACCATCTCCTGGTTCTGTTCATTTCACTCTGCATTAGTTAGGAGGCTATTTATGGCAAGGCCAAGGTCCAGTTCACCACCATCTCCTCCAACATGAAGAGGCCAAGACCTACAAACAGTCTAACCACAGGGGTCTCTGATAGTCAAAGGTAGGGGAACTAAAGAATGAGGAAGATCCCCAAAGGTGAATTACAGGGAACACACAAAGAAGCTGAGAAACAAAAACATCAGAAGAAAGGCTGTATTAAAACCAAACGCACAACTAGACACATAGCCAGAATGAATAAAAAGTAAAACCTCAGGGAGAAATCAAAGTACTTTGAAAAGAATATGAAAGAAAATTAAACATGAATGAAACATAAACTACCTCCATTTCAGGTATAATAGTAATAATAATTGGTATTTATCTAGTGCTTTGAGGTTTACAAAGTGCTTGACATACATTATCTCCTTTGATCCTCATGACAATTCTCTGAGGTAAGTATTTTAGTCTGTGTTATATCTTATTTTACAGTTAAAGAAAATGAGACCGAGGGAGGCTAGGTGACTTGCTCAGGATCAGACAACTAAGCCCATGTCTAACAAATATTCAATCCCAAATGTTCCTTACTCTAAGGCCAGCTTTATATTCACCACATGACCCATCAGTCATACTAATGGTGCTAGGAACCATGACTATAATGGTTCATTTCCTCCCAGGAACTAGACCTTCCACTATGCCTAAGTCCATCTACATATTCTTTAAGATAATATTTTAACTCTATGCTCCTACCTCTCATAGTTTGATTTTACCTTTCACTTCTGATCAGATCTCCACTTATATTTTTGAATTGCAGTATTTATAATTCTTTATTTATGTACTCCTTTCCTTGGAACATCATTCTCATTCTGATGGGCAGAAAGAAATGGTAATATAATTTCAATTATCCAGGTGCATTAAACATTTTACTTTCTACCATAGAATTTCATTATAATAACAATCTACACGTAATTCACCCTTTTATAATATGGGTTATGGTTTCCACTCTTGTTTTCCCCTGTACTCAACTGACACATGAAGTCTTCCTCATCCCCCCCCCCCACCATACTGGCTTCTGGTTTTGCTTGGTACAGGCAACCAGAGTAGGATACAAAAGGTGCCATCCACACCTACAAGTCAGAGCTTAACAGGGGTTCAGAACAAACACTGCCACCTTCAGTCTAAAATCCTGGGGAGGATGATGATGTCAGGCCAATAGTTAATTCAATTATTCTCCTATTTCACTTGTTTTGAAAATCATCTGCAAAACTGTTAGATAAAGTTGGGAATATTTAGCAAATTCATTGAGATTTTTTCCCACGATAAAATGTATAAGAAAAGGGGGCAGAGTTAAAACCTCAAAGATAATTACAGGTTTTAAGTAGTGTAATAGCATAATTTTCCACTTATAAAGTTTCTGGTATGTTGTGGGTTTTTAAGAACTTTCTACTTTGACAACCTAGAAGGTATAGAAATTCAGTTGAAATCTTGACATTGGTTAATATAGGAAAAGCAGATATACCTGAATGCCCATGGGGAGCTGTTAAATATTTTATTTGTTGATAAGAATTCTAGAGGCATCCAACATTTTCTCATCTTGCTCCTTGAAGCATTGCTTTGACAAGGTGACATTGTAACACTGGAGGCTTACCAAAATGGTGATGATATCATTATTAATTAGTTAACTTTTATGATGAAATAGTGCTTCCTGGAAATAATTATTCAAGGTGATGTTGCTGTGGATCTGAGGCATATCAAGAAAGCTGTTCCCAGTTTGGACTCTGCCAGGCAAGCTCAAGGTAAAGCAGAGGTGTTGATGTGTGTGTGTGTGTGTGTGTGTGTGTGTGTGTGTGTGTGTGTGTGTGTATATGTATATATGTGTATATCCATAATCTCTATAATTATCTATCGTGTTGTTTTGAAATGTTTTAATCATTGATGTCATTATGGTAGAATTTTCAAGAACATTTACTAGTAACTTTCTTAACAAAGTCACACACATGTTAAATACATTTTGAACTGAATGGAATCTAACATTTATTTGGTGCTTTTTAACTCTTCAAGCTACTTTCATATCTGTTATTTCATTTCATCCTCAAAATAATCCTGAAAAGTGGTAGGTAGGTCAGTTATGATTATCTTCATTTGATAGGCAGGGAAACTGAGGCCCAGACAGATAAAATGACATCAAAATTCAAACACTCAGCTGGTTGCAGAAAGACTTTCAATAAGCCATGAGTGTTGCCTCATTTTTTGAGAGAAACTGTCTGAAAGGAAGCATCTACATAGCATACAAGGGCCTGTGCTTCTCCTGAATTGCCATGCTGATATGAATCTGCAGTTATATTGATGGACATTCCAGTGTTCAACTTTTTAAAATACAGCAAGTGGTAAACCACAAATCTTTGATGCTAATAACCCAACTATCAACAGTCATATCAGCATACTTTGGAAGATTCCTCCCTCTTAAATATAGAAAGTTAAAATAGTTTCTGATTATTCGAGCTATAGAGAATGAAAACAGAGGCGATCATCAAAGCATCCCCTTGAACGTTTAACAGGTAGAGAGACAAAGCTTCCGAAGCCCATGAGAAATGACAGCCATTTAAAAAAATAAAGTTTGATCAAAAATGTCTGAATTAAAAGTAGGGCTAAAAATGAAGTAATTGTGAAAAGCCAAAAAAATGAAGTAATTGTGAAAAGTACTTGTTAAAATAATCAGTAATAAAAATGTCCATTTAAAATTATCACTGAATTTCTTATCTAGACTAAATCTAAGATGAATCAAATTTCCCTTCTAGGCTCAATACCATATTTTCTTTAGGTGGAAAACATGAAAGAGAGAAATGAGAAAACTTCAGAAACAGAAAACAGGTGACATATAACTCTTATCTAACCTCACCTGGAACCTTGACATTTTACTGTAGTTGCAATGTGGCAGATTCATGATTATCCTTTCATACTCCAAGACATCCATGATCTCCTAGATGTAGACACTTCCTGCCACATGGAAACTTTAGTTCTTCCTTCCTCTCTCATCCTGTATGATTCTTGTTGCTATCTTTCCGAAAACTCCACTTAGAGGATCCAACAAACTTGCTATAAGTTTTCCTCTTTCTTAAAAACAGTTTATAAATACCAGTGACACAACTGAATTGCTCCCCATTCTTCATTCTGGGTAGGTTAGTGACCCAGCTCTTTACAATGTAATTTTTACTGGTCTTCATGCAGAAATAGTCATTACTAGTCTTATACCACAATGCCCAGCTTGTATGGTAAGAAAGGGGACATTTCTAAATATGCTGTTCTCTTTTCAGCCATCCACTTCATCTTCCACATCCCCTTCCCTTTAGATACAAGGCCTTGAGGCCACATGTGGCCCTGTAAGTCCTCAAGCATGGCCTTTTGACTGAATTCAAACTTCATAGAACAAATCCTTTAATTTTTGAGGGGATTAATTCTGTGAAGTTTGGATTCAGTCAAAAGGACACATTTGAGAACCCAGAGGGCCACATGTGTCCTTGAGGCTTCAGGTTCCCACCCCTGCTCCAGAATGTGGGATTCTGCTAGTTTTACGCTGGACTCTAATAAGAGAGCTTTTGATTTATCTTGTTTACAAATAGGCATCCATGTTTACATCCAGGACATTTCAAGATCCTGCTCTTGAGCTCAAGGTCCCTCCCCCAATGCATTCTAGGTCATGTTTATTTGTTGTCTTCCCACATTAGAATGTAAACTTCTTGAGTGAAGGGTCTATACTGTGCATTTGTATTTATACCCCTATATCTTAGCATAATACCTGGTGCTTAGTAAGTGCTTAATAAATTGATTTATCAATCAGTCAGTCAATTAGTATCAATTGAGCTTCTGCTATGTGCCAGCCACTGTGCTAATCAAAAGAGACAAAGAAGAAAAAAAAAAAGATATGTTGCCTGATCACAAGGAGCTTGCATCCTGCTAGAGAAGAAAACATGCAAACAACTACATACAAACAAAATATACATACAGGATGAATTGGAAGTAATTTCAGAGGGAAGGCACTAAGGCTAAGGAAGACTGGGAAAGGTTTCTTGCAGATGGTGGGACTTTAGTTGATATTCAAAGGAAGCCAGGAAAAAGTGGAAGGTAGAGATGAGGAGAGAGAAATGGGGGCAGTGAAAACACTGAGATTCAGAAGATGGAATGTCATGTTTAAGAAATGGCAAACAAGGTCACTAGATCACAGAGTTCATTAAGGACGATAAGGTTTAAGAAGATTAGGGAAAGATGTGAAAGCACCAGGCTATGAAGGGCTTTCAAAGCCAAAAAGTGGATGTTGTATTTGATACTGGAGACAATAGGGAGATATTTGAGTTTGTTGAATTGTGACGCAATATGGCCAGAGCTGTATTTTAGGAAGATCATTTTGATTGAAGGATGGACTGGAATGGATAAAGGCTTGAGGAAGGGAGATCAACTAGCAGTCTATTGCAGTCATTTAGGAGTGAGTTTATACTTGGGTGGTGGTAATGCCAGTAGAAAACAAGAGTATTCTTGAGAAATATGACAGAAGAAATTATAGGACTTTACAACTGATTGGCTAGAGAGGGTGAGACACTGAGGAGTTGAGGTTGATAGATAAGAAGGAAGGAAATGAACATTTTAAAGGCTAATTATGTGCCAGGCATTGTGCTAAGTACCTCACAAATATCTCATTTGATGCTCACAACTACTCTGGGAGGTAGGTCCTATTATTATTGTCATTTTACAATTGAGGAAATTGAGGCAGACTGAAGTTAAGTGAATTGCCTGGGGTTATCCAGCTAGTGATTACCTGAGGCCATATTTAAACCCGAGTCTTCTTAACTCCAGGCCTGACACACCATCTATTGAACCACCTAGCTGCCTCTAACCCTAGGTTGTGAGGCTGGGTGACTTGGAGGATGGTGGTGCCATCAACAGTAGTAGAGAAGTTAGGAGAGGAGAAGCTCTTGGTCAAAATATAGTAGGATCAGTTTTGGGTGTGTTGAGTTCAAAGTTGATGTTCAATAAGTATATGGAGATGTAAGACTAGAAGTCGGCAGAGAAGTCTGGGTTGGATAAGCACATCTGATAATCATCAACACAGAGAAGATAATTGAATCTATGGGAGCCAATGAGATTACCAAGTGAAATAATGTAGAAGAGAAGAGGGGTGCAAGACAAACCCCTACATGACATTTATTGTTACAAGACATGACCTGAATGAGGGTCCAGAAAAGGAGACTAAGAAGGAACAGTTATATAGGTATGTTGTGTTTGAAAACTAAGAGAAACACAGAAAATGGTCTGAGCATGATCAATTAATTAATTAGGCTAGCAGTAACCAATTAATTGTGTCAATGGCTTCTTTCTGTGACCAAAGACCTCAAGGTAAGGCTCACCATCCTTAACATAGTTTTGGGGAGTACAACAGTTTTGGGTAGGTGGAGAAGATGTTGTGATTGCTTACTTGGATAGACAGCATCATGGAGGTGGGGTCAACATGATTAATTACATCAAGAAGAGTGGGCTAGCACCTATGTGGGGGGTAGTAACCACCTCTCTCTGTCATAGAGGAATGCTTGATTGATTCATGTAATCCATCTGCATATTTCAGACCTTGTTAGTGAACCTGAGTTAGCAGACTTCTTGGCATCTAGAAAGTTTTGTTAGGGAGATAAGTCTTTCTTTAATGGTGCAAGGACAGTTCAGGGGCAATATATCTGTTAGAGCTAGTTCAGGACCTAAAGATAACACCAGATGTCTTGGTATTTTCCTGAAAGCTGAAAGTATGGTAGATAACAGTTTTTTTGCAATTGATGATAACTTTAAACTAACTCAGAGGGAAAGCTGAGTTCCTGAGCTCAATTCAAGGACATGATGCAGACTCAATTACGAAAAATCAATTTTATTGTAAGCATCAGTACAGAAGAAACTAAAGGTAATAATAATGTTGATGTTTTCAGGTAGAAGGAATAGCAAGAGAGAACAGTGTCACAAAAAATTGGGAAAAGGGAATATCAAGGAGAAGATAATAATTAACAGTGTCAAAGGCTGCAGAAAGGTAAAGAAGAATAAACATTAGGAAAGACCCATTAAATTTGGCAGTTAAGAAGTCATTAGTAACTGAACATTTTCAGATGAATGTTGAGACTGGAAGCTAGATTGCAGAAAGTTAAGAAGAAGAAAGGAAGTGCAAATACCCATTATAGATGGCCTTCTTAAAGAATTTAACTACAAAAGGAAGGAGAGATAGAATACGATAGTTAGAGAGCATGGATGGATCAAGGGAGTGCATTTTTGAGGATGGTCGACATAGATTTTATCAATGATTTATTCAAGGTGCTAAGAATAACTCAAATCCTCAATAGACCAATGACATCATCCAGGCATTCCCCCCAACAAGGGAGATAACAATACATCCATGAGTGTCCATCCTGTGAATGAATGTCCACGTTTCCCAAAAAGTTTGCCAAATGGTGTCCATCCAAGATGCCTATTTCACATATACCACTAGTGCCTTGAGGGGTAGGAAACCCCTGGCCTCAAGGCCACATGTGGCCTTCTAGGTCCTTGGGTATAGCCTTTTGACTGTGTCATTTTATTAAAGGGATTTGTTCTGTGAAGTTTGGATTCAGTCAAAAGGCAACACTTGAGGACCTGGAGGGTTACATAGGATCTGGTGGTCACAGGTTTCCCACCCCTGAGTTAGTGCACTCTTACTGCCTAACCATACCTTCAAGTATGTGACAGACACTGTTAGAGGTACAAGAGAGAGACAAAATAAAACATTTCTTACTCTTGAGAATTTGAAATTCTATTAGGGGCACTAAATCTACTCATAAAGCTGTTTATACAATGTATACAAAATAAATGCAAGGTCATTTTGGGGGAAAGATTGGTAACTGGAATCATTTCATGGAAGACCTCCTGCAGCAAATAGAATTTGAGCTGAGCCTTGAAGGAAGCTAGAGATTCTGCAAGGCAAGCATGAGAAGGGAAGTATTTTACAGGCATAGAAGTCTTCAAAGATATAGGAATTAAAATGTTATGTGTGAGGAAGATCAAGAAGTACAGTTTGGATAGGATAGTTAGATGGGGATGATATTTGATAGAGTTGGAAAAGATGGCTGGAGGCAGTTTGGGGAAGGATTTTAAAGACAGCATAGAGGTATTTGCATTTGACCTTACATGTTTTTAGAAATAGAACTTCTGGAATTTATTAAGTAGGAAGAGTAACATGGACAGGCCTGTACTTTAGGAATATCACCTTGGCAGCTGTATGGAGGATAGATTTGAGAAGGGAGAGGCTTGAGTCAGGGAGAGCAATTTAAAAGCTATTCCAGGTAAAAAGTGATGAAAGCTTGAACTAGAATGATAACTATGAGTAGAAAGAAGGACACAGACGTGTGACATATTTTACAGGAAGAATCGACAAGACAAAAAATTATTGAATGTCACATAGTAGAATGGAATGACTTAATGATTACTTTTCAGTTTTGAACTTGGATGCCTGGAAGGATGGTGGTATTCTTGATAAATTAGAAGATTTCAAAAGAAAGGTGAATAATCAGTCTGAAGGCTTCATAGAGGCAGCTTTAAGTTCAGATTTTTTGGTCTTCTAGACACAGATTCTCCCTTGATTCCACAGGACGTCACTGAATTATAAATTTAAAGCTGGAAGGGGGCATAGAGGTCATATAGTTCAACCCTTTTACTTTACAGTTAAGGAACTGAAGAATAGAATGATTATAAATGTGTCCAAGGTCACATAAAAAGTAAACAGCAGTGCTGGAATTCAACTCCAAATATACTATTTTCACGTTGCTTCATGAATATGTCTCCATAAAGGTCTCCATGGGGAATTAACTCATGACATTGGCATTTTGTGTTACTTTACATGTAAAACCTTAATGCCGTGAATATAATGTTAATGGTTAGCAATGATATGAGACCACATATACAGCTAAAAGATTGTGGCTTGGTCTAAGTACCTCTTATCACCATAGGAATTAGATCAGTGATACCTGATACTTACCCTAATAACCCAAGATTCATCCATAAACTGCTTCACATTTAAGGTAATATCTTGAGCAAGGGCATCTATTGTTAGCTACCCATAAATTAGTAGATTGTAAAAACTATGGAACATGTTCTTTCTTTATCAAAAAGAAGTAGAGACCAAAATGACTCAGGTTTCTAATTTTCCTCCTGTTTTTCAAACCAAGAAACGTTTTTAAAAGCCCCCTACATGGAATATTTTCGTGAAACAAAAGTTCTTTCGATTGGTTAATTAGATGAGCCTACCTCCTCTCAAGTATGAGTCACACAAAACCTCACTTATATATCTTTTTCATCATTTTTGCAAACCACTAATCGTACCTTACTCATATTTTCCCTAAATTTAAACACTCTCACACACACACACACACACACACACAGACCACACACTCCTTAAAGAGCCGAAATCTTTCAAATATTGTCTATCGATATTTCTTGCTCAGAAAGATTTCTATGGCTCTTTACAATTTTCCAAAAAGTGCAGGTGGCCAAATCACTTCTTTTAGAAGTACACAGATTGCTGCTCCTCAAAGCTTGTTCACTCAATGAGGCTAAATACATATCTACAAGAGATGAGACTGATACGGCGGCAGAAAAATCTCTGAAGGACCAAGCGACCAAAATAAACACGTTTTCAACTCTGCTGACATCTGGTACTTAACATGAAATGGCAATATTGAAAAATTGTGGAAAGATGCTGGTTTCAAAAGTTGGATTCAAATAATTACATATTAGTATCTACCAGTATCATTAACATGGTAATATAGCAAAGATTGTTGAGTAGAATGTTCAATTTGACAAACAAAAATATCCTGAAAATAAGGTTTCATCATAGCACACTTTAGGCATGATTATCCCTTTTAACATAGTGTTTGTTTGCGACAAGCAGACTTTTTCCCCCAGTACTATGCTGGGTGGCACAGGACATACTATATGGCTGGCATCCAAATAAAAATAATCTACATTGCTCAGCTTGATGGTGCTTTATTATACTAAGGTTAAAATTATTGCGCTCATCTGGACTCTTTGTTCTATTTATCTCCCTCCAACAAAGATTACTACTTTAAATCCAGTTGAACTTTCATTTTATGTTCCTATTTTCAATCTGGTCCTTGAAAGATTCTTTCAGTTAAGACAAACTTATTAATGAGTAACCTCCCACATTCAAATGAATTCATTCTTATTTATCTGGTTCTTTCTAATTGCAATATAGACACAACAGAATGGATAATTTTTTCCTTAGTTTTAGGGACTTTAATAAAACAAACAAAAAAAGCCCCACCAAACCTCTTTGATCCAGGGTTTCTGTTATGTTAAATTTTATTTAGAATTATGTCAGTTATCTCCATCATCATCATCATCATCATCATCATCATCATTATCATCATCATCATCATCTTTCTGGTCCAGTTTAAATAGTGCTTTAAATTTTGCTAAGTGTTTTCATGTGTCAGGCTCCCTTGAACCTCATGACTCAGGGAGGTAGTTTCTGTTTATTACCTCCATTTTACAAAGGAGGAAGCAGGCAAATAGAGGTTCGGTGACCAGCCTAGAGTCATACAGCTAGTAAGTATCTGAGGCAGGATACAAATTCAAATCTTTTTTCCAAGTATCTACTCTGCCAGATCATCGTTGTATTTTACCTTATTATTACCATATTATTGTATTACCTTAATTGCCACTAGTTTAGTACTTTAATTCACTTTTAAGTACTTTATCTTGTATGATATTCACAACAGCCATGTTGCTCTGGTATGTCTAATTGGATACCCATTTGCTCAAAAAAAGATTGAAATTACCTGGCCAATTAACAATAGAACCCATGACTGATCAGGTGAGATCAGCTCAAAATAGTCTATTATGGACATGTGACATTCTCATCAAAGAATCTTGGAGTTCATTTATTCCAACCAGTCTTTGAACAGGGGTCATAGAAGGCCTTAGAGACCATCCAATTCCCCTGCTCATATTACAGCTGAGCAATCACACTCTCAGTGAGCAGAAATGACTTCCATAAGAAGACATCAAATCCTCTAGTTCTAAATTTCTCTTCATTATACTGTATCTTTTCAACTTTCTCTCTAGTACATTCCTATTTATGGGAAACTCTTTTCTTCCTAAGGTAGCCATTCTTAGGCAGTGCTAATTATCAGGAACATTTTTTCCCTATGTAGAGTTTACAACTTTCTTCCTCTCTTAATTTTTTCATCCCTTTTAATTCTACCTTCTGTGGGTATTCAGAACAAGTTAAATTCCACTTCATTCTGGATTGTGCCCTGCTTATCATATTATTCATTAGACTATGAGTTCCCAAAAAGCAGGAATTGTTTTTTTTCCCCTTTCTTTGTGATCCTAACACTTAGCACAATGCATGGCCCATAGTAGGAGTTTAATAAATTGACTGACCACTCCCTAGTGGCTGGATTTCTCTTTTGTCTATTTCTATTTTTTTGACATTCCCTCTGATCACATCTAAATCCCTCATTGGAGGGTAGAAACCATTTTTGCAATATTAATTTTTTTTTCTATCACCATATCAATCATCCTGGTATCACACTTCCCATGTATTTCTTCTGGAAGGACTTGTCATTGACTGCCATCATGTAGGAATGATAAGGACATCTCTAAAGTAAGTGGAAAACTTATTAGTATCACCATTTTATAAATGACAAAACTGAAGATCAGAGAAGTTAAATGACTTGTCTAAAACCACATAGCTGGTAAGTGGATAAGTGTTTAACTCAAAAGAAGATTAATAATTCCTAGAGTTGAAATTTTCAATGTCTATGAAAGACATAAACAGGCAGTACATTTGAGACTTTTCACAACCTACTCTTAATTTGTAGGGAAAACAAGTGGATTCTGTAAAACGCAATTGCAGAATGTTCTGAGTAGAATTTCTAGTTTGTCTTTGTGAGTATATACGAATTCAGGTCCCTTTTGGGCCTAATTTTCATGACAACTTATTACATGTTGTATAGCATTACTACCCTTTGGATATGAGTGATCATTGCCTTGGAAAAGCTATTCATGACTTTTTTTTTGTTGCTCACCAAAGTGCCCTTACTATGCTCTAATAAATTATAACTCAATGTTGCAAAACAAAAAATGAACAATCCTACTCCCCTTCACCCTAAAAAAATAATGCTTTTGTTTTTGATCTGACAAAGAGACCATGTTAAGACTTAGGCAGGGACCTTAGAGAATTTCTATTCCAATTCTCTTCTTTATGGATGAAATGGGCAAGACCCAAAGAAATCTGCAGGGAGAATTGAACCCAGGTTTTTAGATTCCAAATCTAGCACTTTGTATTACATCGCAATTTTTTCACAAGAGTTAGAGGATGCAGTATCAACTCTACATTTTCATGGCATATTTATGCAAAGCATCTTACAGTTTCTCACAAGATACCTAAGGGCATATATAGGTGGCTTATTCTATACAAGAGATTTTTGAATAGTGTGAATTGATTTGAGAAAGGTCATGAAGCAAGTCATTAAATAATTGGATGAAACAATTATTCTTTGCCTGAGGTAATGATATACCCTTTCTATTCCCAATTAAGTTTTTTGAAGAAATTTCCTGAAAAAATTAAATAATGTGCAATTTTAGAGAATTGGCATGGTGATTTCATATATATATATATATATATGTATATACATATATATACACACACATATATATATACATATATATACATATATATACACACACACATACATACATACACACATATATTGAGAGAAATGATTATTGCTCTCCTATATTAATAGCCAATTATTGAATTACGACCAAGGTTTTTCCCCCTTCTTTTTCCTCATTTAGAAATCATCCTCTGTATGTTATCCAGCCTTTGAAGGGCAGGATTGATGATGAGATGAAATCTTGGGCAGATGTACTCCATTGAGAAAACTCAGTCTGATCAAAAAAGGTAAAGGCATTTTAGTTTAGGTGAATTGGTGGATTATGGCTTATTGCCTTTTAGTCACACAGGTCTGGGTTACCCTAGATGGGGTGATATGGGTATAGATAAGCCTCTTTGACCAAGACTAAGTGATCAGTCATGTCCCCCAGACCCTCCTTAGAATAAGCCCATCTCTAATTATATTATTCATTAATTCATTAAGTGTTAACCAATCAGAGTTGATTTGTGCTTTCAGGAACACCAACTCTTCCAAGGGCATGTAAGTGTTGAGTGGGTTCTATGCAGAGTCTTTGTGCCAAAGACCCCTTTTATTAATTATCCACTAGCAATAATTAATAAAATGATTAATTACTTAGAAAGTATTCCTCAAACTTTATATATACATATATATATATACATATGTGTGTGTGTGTGTGTGTGTGTGTGTGTGTGTGTGTCTTTTTTTAAATTTTTTGCTTAGGCAATTGGGGTTAAGTGACTTGCCCAGGGTCACACAGCTAGTAAGTGTTAAGTATCAAGTGCCTGAGGCTGCATTTGAACTCAGGTCCTCTTGACTCCAGGGCCAGTGCTCTAACCAGTGCAAGACTCAGCTGCCCCAGAGGCCTATATTTTAAAATTTGATTATATTTATGTCAAATAACTGGTCAATAAACATGCATTTGTTAAGCACCCACTATATGCCAGGCATTTTGCTAAGTGCTAGGGATACAAAGAAAGGCAAAAAATAGCCTCTGTTTTCAAAGATACATGCAAATAACTATGTATAAACAAGATATAATTGCAAGATTGATTGGAGATAATCAACAGAGGGTAGATACTTGCATTAAGGGGAATAGGGAAAGAATTCTTCTTAAGAAGGTAGAATTTTAGGTGGGACTTGAAGGAACCCAGGGGAACTAGGTGGTGCAGTAGATAGATTGCTAAGCCTGGAGTCAGGAACACTCATCTCCATGAGTTCAAATCTGGCTTCAGACACTTACAAACTGTGGGCAAGCCACTTAGCCCTGTTTGCCTCAGTTTTCTCATCTGTAAAATGAGTTGGAGAAAGCAATGGCAAACCACTCCAGTATTTTTTCCAAATGGGGTCACAAAGAGTTGGGACACAACTAAAAATGACTGAATAACAATAACAAGAAGGGAAACCAGGAGACAGGGATGCAAGAATGCAATTTCAGATATTGTGGATAGTCAATGAGTAGGGAGAGGGAATGTCTTGGGGGAGGATCAGAAAGGAAGCCAGTTTTACTGGATGCAGAGTACACGGGAGTGAGTAAGGTCCAAGGAGACTGCAAATCAGGAAGGTTATGAAGAAATTTCGTTATGAAGAAATCTGAATGCCTAAAAGGGAATTTTATATTTGATTCTGTAGGTAATAGGGAACCACTAGAGTTTATTAAATATACTTTATTTTACTCTTCTACTTAAACCATGCTTCAGAATTCACGTGTTTTTATGGAAACTTTTATGCTAAGTTGTCTTGGGAAATTTTTCCTTTATTTTCTTTCTGTAGTATTTTTTTCTGAGTTTTTTAGAAATGTTTATTGACCTAATATTTTTTTCAGAGATTAGAACACTGTGAATAATTGGAAGCATCATTTTTTTACTCACCAAAATATTATATGGGCCACTCTGTGCCTCAGCCACGCTGTATTGATTTAGTCACACCTTAACACACAAGTGCCATTTTGTATTATAAAAGGTGAATGGCTTTTCCCATGCTGTTAGTGTTGCAACCTTCCACCCAATCAATATTTAGTTAACGGCTTGCAGAGATGACGGTAAACTCCATTCTTCACTACTATTTTACATAATGAAATATTAAATCATTTCTTGAAATATAACCAGGTTCCCATTGCCGATTTAATGTGACAAGATAGTATTTTATACCATTTTTTATTAGCAGTATAATAAATGATGAGTAATAAATTCAAATGGAGTACAGACAGAGTCAGGCTGTCAGGAGAACCAGCTGGCTTTGTCTAGTAGTTAGAGCATTGAATTGGCAGTCTAGACACATGCAGTTTTTACATCATTCTGCCATCAAAAGACCAAAATTTTAGGGCATACAGTAATTTGCTTTTATTCACATGATACTGTAGGTGTTTTGCATTTTGCCTCTCCTTTCTTCAAGATGTTAAGGCATTATGGACTCCAGAAGTTTTCTTAGAATTCAGCAGAGACTTGGGTTTGAATTCCTCTTCTTACACTAGTTGTGTAAGATGGGGAAGTCAGCCTCTCTAAGCTTCAATTTCCTCATCTGTAAAATGGGGACAATAATGCCTGTATTAGGTCCTAAGTAATCCTGTTATGAACATCATGTGAAATGAATGAAATTGCTTTGTAAAATTTAAGGTTCTATCATTATTAGTAGTATTAGTTCTTCTGTTTCCTAAGTGGATCAGATTATTCTAAATTTTTTGAAATCTCATTTTACTTATTAGAATAATTGTTGTTCTTCAGTCATTTCAGTAGGGTCCAACTCTTTGTGACCCCATTTGGGGTTTTCTTGGCAAAGATACTGGAGGGGTTTGCCATTTCCTTCTCCAGTTAATTTTATAGATGAGGAAACTGAGGCAAACAGGATTAAGTGTCTTGCCAAGAGTCATCCAGCTAGAAAGTGTCTAAGGCCAGATTTGAACTTAAGAAGATGAGTCTTCCTGACTCCAGGCCTAGCACTCTATCCACTGCACCACCTGGGTGCTCTTTTAGAGTAATTGAGTATGTTCCGTTTCCCAGTGCTTAATGGCTATGTTTGAAGTTGCAGTTCTCATACCCCAGACTCATACTTGCACACGTAGACACACATACACACAATGTAAATATATGTGTATGTGTGTGTGTGTATGTACACATGTGTGTGTGTGTGTGTGTGTGTGTGCACATGTATTTCTACTTTCATTTCACTCAGCCACTCAGCTGTTTAGGTCTCCAACAATTTTCTCTCTCTTGCCCTTATATGACTTAATAGAGTTGAAAATACAGAAAATTTATTTGAATGTAAATAGATAGCTGCATGCTAGACCTTGTTGTTGGGGATACTGAATTGCCATTTCATGTTAAGTGTGGCACATAAGTGCCACTAAAGAAAATAGGTATAGGTGCTATCTCTGGCATGGCTACTTCTCACCACTTTAGCCTTCACTGAGCAAATCCTTTAATTTCTTTGCTAATCTTTTTATTTTTATTTTATTTATTTATTTTTGGTAAGATTCTTTTCTTTTCTTTTCTTTTTAGGCAATTGGGGTTAAGTGACTTGCCCAGGGTCACACAGCTAGTAAGTGTCAAGTGTTTGGTCTGAGGTCAGATTTGAACTCAGGTGCTCCTGACTTCAGGGCAGTGCTTTATCCACTGAGCCACCTATCTGCCCCAGTAAGATTCTTTATAGCAGTTGCTGTAGAGAAGCCTGACATAGTAGAGTACCTGTTCTGTTCTGTGTTCAAATACTGCTTCAAACCCTAACTGTGTGATTATGGGCAGAGTCTCAGTTTCTCCAATATAAAGTTGGGATATTAATAATTATTACCTTACTGTGTATCTTACTATGTGGAAATATAGTTGTGAGGAAATGGCTTAACAAACCTTAAAGAACTATGTTAAAAAAATCAAACATACTATATGAATATGAATTATTATTGTTGTGTTACTCAGGGCTCCATACACAGTGGGAACTTAATAAGTGGATGCTAAGTAAGTCAAGTCTCTTAACCAGTGTGCTGAAAGGTATGTCAGCTTACTACAACAAACACTTCATATTGTTCATTTATCTATAGCAACACAAATGTGGAAAATAATATTTCTTATAAACTATAATTGTGACATCATTAATTGAATTCCATTATAAAGAGAATATGTAGCTGAACAAAAGAACATCTAATGATTAAAAGGAAGGAGAAGAGGATCCAAAATTTAGACTCAAAGGTCTATTTTGTACCTGATGAGATATACCTGGGAATCATTGCTGCCACTGTTGTACTAAGCAGTGTATGTATCTCATTAAATACCTCAAAATTTCAGAAGTGCTTTAGAAGTGAGCATAATTTGTCTCTGCCTTTCTCTTCAATCGGCATCTCCTCCCACCCTTCCATTGCCCAATGGCCTTGAGCTCTCGCTATCAAAACAGGAATGAATCTTGTATCAATCATTTATCCTTTAACTGAAATTCATTCACTGTTAGCTCTCTCAGGCCTATTTTAAGCCTTTTATCTCTAATTGTGGAATGAAAGGCTTTGTCTCCTGTTAAAAGAATTTCAGGCTTGAGCAAGCAGGTAGAACGGAATTTGTGTGTGTGTGTGTGTGTGTGTGTGTGTGTGTGACAAAGGGATGGGAGATCATCAGTTACTTGGTTTCCCACTGCATTAGAAATCCAACTATACCTAGGACTGGCCCTGAAGGTCAACCTTCTGTCCTAAGTTTGGGTACCCAAGCTATATATGTATATATATATATATATATATATATATATATATATATATATATATATATATATATATATATATATGAGAAGGCTGGGAAATAAGTGGAAGATTAGAAGAGGGTGGCTTCCTCCAGATTTCCTCCTATTCTTCTGGTGAGTATAGCCTGACTATACCAGCTATGACTTTTAGAAATCTACTACTGGGAGCTCCTAGGAGTGTTGTTGTTCAGTTGTTTCAGTCAAGTCCAACTTTGTCATCCCATTTGGGGTTTTCTTACTCCAAGTACTGCTGTGTTTTACCCTTTCCTTTTCCAGCTCATTTTATAGATGAGGAACTGAGGAATATAGGTTTAAGTGACTCGCCCAGGGTCACATAACTATTAAGTGTCTGAGGCCAGATTTGAACTCAGAAAAATGTGTCTTCCTGATTTCAGGCCTGGTACTCTATCTACTGCACCACCTAATTGCCCCAATCTCCTAGGATTAGAGAAGTGTATACCTAGGCATTACTGTTTTCTTCCAGCTACATGTAAGATCTAGATTTTTGCTTTACAGATGTCTACTGAGATGGGTTTCTTTGTCCCTTTCCTCTTCCTTCTCTACATAAACCAAAGTTATGTACCCTTCTGCCCATTTCCCTAACCTTAGTATCTCTTCTACTTCACAAGACTATGAGGTTTTCAGGATCTATTTTAATTTTTCCTTTCTTGAGTAATAAGAATATTATTGACTGAGAAAAGTCTTATATACCATGCTACATCAGTGGATCTATAATTTTACCGAAGTGCTTGTTCCTTCCAGCAATATGGCATGCAATTCATCCATACCCTTTTGTTCTGCATGACTCTTGTCCATGAATTCCCACAAATCCTTGAAAGAGGGCTTTTCCATTATGGTAAGAACTCTTTTCTAGTTCTTTTGACAATAGTACCATTGATGTACACAGACTGTCCAATAGTTATCATCTGCTTTTCCCACACACTGGCTCAATGTTTTTTTTTTTTTGTTCAGATATTATAGTGTTCCACGATTTGCAACCTTACAACATCATTAGAAGAATATTGATATTAATAAGATGGGGTTTTGTTTCAAGGAGAAACCTGGCTTAATTAAAAGCACTGCACACTTTCTCAAGGCAATCAAACCCACACTCCTTTCCCTGTTTAATTATGGGCCCAACTCATTGTGCATTCAAAGTATCAGGCTAAGATATATATATACTAATGGATTAGCTTTATACATTATCCATCCAACTTCCTAGGATAGTTTTGGCATCAGATATTATTCTTAGATTTTTTTTCTTGAAAAAGAGGCAAAATTTAACTTTGAATTGAGTATAGATCTGCTCTATGAAACTGCATCATTCTGGGATTCCTGCAATGAGCTCAATGTCATCCGCAAATAGATGGGAGACCACAACATCTGTAGAAGCTCTCTCCTCAACTTGGATTCTGTATATCACAAGATCATAGATAAAAAGAGAAAATGGACTTCAGAGATCATGTATCTAGTCCATCCACTTCATTTTACCGAGTTCCAGAGAGGTAAAAGAAGGGAGAAATCAAGCATTTACTTTGTAAAGCACTTAGTAAAGTATATGGCATATGCTAGGTATTTGGAGGAGTGAGCGCTTATTTTCTTCCTCCCTCCCTTTACAAATATTATTTCACCTGATCCTCACAACAACCTTGAGAAATAGGTACTTTTATTATCTCTATTTTACAGTTAAGGAAACAGAGGTAGACAGAGATGAAGTGACTTAAGCACTTTTTTTTATAAGAATAAAACAAATCTCTGATTATCTGCATTGGGCAGAAGTTCATTCTTGGGAATTTCCCACCGCAGTGGTGTCAAACTCAGAAAGAAACTGGGGGCCAAGAATCCCTGTGGGATGCATATTGACTTAGAAAAGTCTCACAGACAGTAAGTGTCTGGAGTCAAATTGGAACTCAGGTTTTTCCTTACTGCAGCCTAGTCCTCTGTCCATTGTCCTACCCAGCTGAAGGGCTACAGCCACTATCACATAGAGCCAGACTTCAAACACAGATCTCCTGACTTCAAATCCAGTGCTTGCCATTGCACCATTATATTTCATTACAGAGGCAATAAGTTTTATTGCATTGCCTCATTTTATGTTTCATCTGACATTAAAAGTCAGACGATTATCACACAAAGTTATATCTGCTTATAAATCTTTCAAGGAATCATCTGTGATTTTGACATAAGCATGGGAGATACCTTGTTGAAGGCCAATCTTGAAAGAATAATTTTGCCTCCTGAAGCAGCTGCTTTTTTTTTTTATTAGATGGTAGTTGACAACAATAAAAACCTTGGAATCTTATGTTCTCCAAACTTTTCAACCAATTGTATGTCTGTAAAAATAAGATCTGCTAGAGAAAGTAATCTGTGAAGGTCTGTTTATCCCCTTCTTGTGACTTCACTTGAATGTCCTCAATATGTATGAATTATTTTCATAAACATTTTCTTGAGATGAGAACATCAACAAAAAGTTATTCATATTCTCCTATGAATTTTTTTTTTTGGTAGCAATAAAACAAATCTCTGAGCACTTGATTATCTGCATTGGGTAGAAGAAGTTTATCCTTAGGAATTTCCTATATCAGTAGTGTCAAACTCAGAAAGAAACTGGCTGCCACAAATCCCTGTGGGATGCATATTGACTTATACATTTTAATTTATTTTGTTAAATATTTCCCAATTACATTTCAATCTCATTTGGGCAATACTTCAGAATCTTGTAGGCTGCATGCCTCCCTAGTTCTGTGTGTTTTTTGATAGCTCTGTCTGACACAAAAGCAATCACAGATCTGGGCTGTCACCTTCCTCCTACTTTTCCACCCTTACAAATCTCAGAAATTAAAAAAATACTCTCAAGATATTTTCCAAGTCTTTGGTATCCATCTGTCCTTCATATATACGTGAAATATTGATCTCTCAGTGGCATCAACCTTCAGCATTGACCTCCTCTATGCACTTGGTATAGTCCAGCTGCCCTTCCCAGCTTTGTTATCTTTGGCAGCATTTCTACTTCATTGTGTAATACACCTGGGACTGTAATGTTCCATTGTAAATGTAGGGAATATCACATTTAGATTTACAACAGCTAAATTAATGTTTATAGAAAATCTTAAAAAAGGATTGTTCATTGATTCCTTTTTACTCAGGAATTCTGCCACTTCTTCACTGAAGAAACTGAAGTTCCATTCTGTATTTTTTCCTTCTTCTGTAGATTGTGGTCTCCAAAGAATTATCCTCAAATGACCAGAAAAAAATGATGTTTAGCAACTCCATACGTAGCTAAACTCATCCTCTGAAAAAAGGTATCATCTATTGCCTGGAGAAGTTGCCAGAGCTTATGTTTTTGGGGCATGCCCTTTGATAACCCAGAGGTCATAATAAAACACCAGAGTGGGACTCTGTGAAGGTTCTAAATTGTATATCCAACATGTCCCCAAAGTCTTAGTGTGGTTGTTATGAAACCTTAAAAGGGATATTGTGCATTATCATGAAATATAAGTTCTAATTATTTAAATGAGAGATCTCAATATAATCTTACTTCCTTTCTTAGTACATTCATCCCAGATTTTCATAATCCTTACAGTTTGAAAGTTCTTCCAGATGTCTAGGCTAAGTCATTCATATGGCCTCTTAGGGCTACCTCTTTATCTTTTCTCTTAAACTTAAAGAACATTACTAAATCTTCCTTAAGCCTTTTCTAGGTTAAATAAATTCAAGTCCTTTGACCTTTCAGTTCATCAAGTCTTTAAAAACCAGCTTTTTGCCTTTTTTTGACTCTTCCCTATGCTCTCTATATGAAGCTTCTAATGCATGGCCTCAAAGTAGACATAGTCCTCTAATAAAGTATAAAGAGCTGCTTAATTCTGATCAGGGGATCAGGATTATCAGATAGTTACTAAGCATCATACTTCTCTTCATGTTTGTTATAGACTAATGTCACTGATATATGTTAACTTGTGGTCAGCTAGGACCTTGGAGATCCATTTTCACTCTCCCCTTTTCCCTTCCCAATTGCATCCACCTCTCATCTGATCATCACATTACTGCCCCCCTGGAGAATATGATCCAGAGTCTCTTGGCTTTGACCTTGTAGTTGCCTTGAGGGCACCAGACGATGGAGTAGCTGGCTCAAAGATGTTTCAGGCAGTAAAGCATAGGAGGGCATTGGGGAAGTAGAACTCACTAGGAGGAGCCTAGGGAGACTTAGCCTTGGGCTTCACTGGGGCCATTTACATTTCTTGAGGAAATAGATATTTAGGATCTCTGATTCTAGCAGCAGCTAAATCAGTTTTAACGTCTATAAATCAAATGTTGCTTACTACATTAAAAACACTAGATGAATTCAACATCTTGCCCGTTATCTAGCACATAGTAGGAGCTTGATTAGATATTTTGTTAAATGTCGATTTCTGGCCTTTAAGGTTTAAATGTTTATCATAGGCATAGAGAATCTTGGTTGTTGGTAATTCAATCCATCTCCTTTGTTTTTTAAAGGGTAGGTATGTGTTTGTGTGTTTGTGTACATATGTGTGTGTACCTGTGATGCAAATTAAACTCCACATATCAGGAAAAAAAGACTTACCTTCACAATAATGACAGATAATATAGAACTAGTGAAGCAAAAGTGAAAAATTAGAAAAAGTTAAGGATAAAATAATAATAATTAAAACAGAATAGTGATTAGACAGACACATAATTAAATATTAGATTGTGTTATAATTTTATTTTGTTCCAACACTAAACTGGTCACATGTGTTCAATTGTTTACACTTCTTCTGTTTAAATAGAATGGGTACATAGTACGGTTATATTGCCACATCTTTTTTTTTTTTTGGTGAGGCAGTCAGAGTTAAGTGACTTGCTCCAGATCACACACAACTAGTAAGTTTCAAGTGTCTGAGGCCACATTTGAACTCAGGTCCTCCTGACTCCAAGGCCAGAGCTCTATCTACTGTGCCACCTAGCTGCCCCTATATTGCCACATCTTAAAAGAGAAATTGGTGGACAGCAAGTTTAAAAAGAATCAGCAAGTCTGCTATTGAAAAAAACAAAGAAACTAGATTTTGACCTTATTATTGTATATAGGCCCTCTACTTAAATCCTATTCTGATGCCACTGTGGCACAGGTTCTCAAAAATCTAAGCACCGAACCACAAGCATGTCGCTAGAAAGCTGAAAAGGCTTCAAGGATGGGCCCAATAATGAGATTGAAGTCTGGCTTAGTGCAGTTCAAAGAAGACCATCTCTGTGTTATCCATTAGCTGATGATTTTTTTTCCCCCCTCTGGCTAGGAAGCCAAAAAATAATTCATGAAAACTTTTTGCAAAGGCAAGAAAAAGTCTACTACTCAGTAGAGGAGTCTCAGTCTTGCATGAGTAGAGGTTATATAAAGAAATAGCAGCTCTTTCAGAATACTGAAGAAGCAATGGAGAAGAATCACAAAATAATTTTCCTGATGCAGTATACATAGATCATATTTTTCATTGTTTGGGCTTTCACATTTTAAGTTTTTTTAAATTTTGTCACACTTAACAATCCTTAATTTGGAAGAGAAATCGATAAAAGCCATTCTTTAGGGTTTGGTATTGGGGAAAAGGAGGGGTGAAATGACCTTTCTCCCCCCCCAACTTTAAAAACTACCAAGCACAGAAGTCATAGATATGGCTATTAAAAACAACAACAACAACAACAACAAACCAAAACTGAGACAGCCTGCCCTCCTTCCCCTACTAACAGTTGTAAAACCAATTCTATAACCTTGATACATATTCCTGCAGATTTACAGTTTTGCTTCAACTTAAATCACCATCTCCAAAATTCTCAAAATAGCCTTTTCTCATTGCTGTAGAATGTGTAATGGGCAATAAGCAAATAATTACTATTCTTTCAGTAGCCATCACTTCTTTAAAACTAGAACCATTTGTGGAAAGAAAACTTGCCTAAATATATCTTCCCACAAATGCAAAGTACCTTTCAAAGGCCAAGAGTCTAAAACTTGAAAGGTGTATTCTCTGGCCTAAAATGATGGAAACATGAATGGCAAAATTAAAGATCAAATTTATAGCTCCTTTTTTTTTCTATTTATTTGAAGCACAGTGAAAAAAATAAATGGTACACTTTGGGAATTAAGTGGCACGAGGTACATTGTCATAACTTTCGGGACATTTTACCTTTAAAAAAAAGCTAGATTTTCTCTTTTTGAAACACCATATTACATAATTTTACTCACCCTAACAGAGTATTTACAAATATTAGGTCAATAAATTTCTAATACCCATTAAATGCAGCATTTTTACTAAAATGCAAGAGTTAAAAAGATTGGTGTCTTAACAAGAAAAGACAAAAAACAAACTGGAATGAAAGTCTACATATCCTATCTAAAATCGAGGCTTTTTGTTTGGGCCTTCATATTCTTCTCTCCCTCTGCCATAGCCTGCTGGAGTTCTAAGTCCCATTCCTCTAGGGTCCTGTCCACCTACCTATTTTTAAAAAAATACTGAAGGTTTGGAGAAATCCATAAAGAAAAGAATATGAATAATGAAAGCGTTAGAAAAACAGATATTTAAAAATTTAGGCTCCTTTGGTCTTGAGATAAGAGAGCAGAGGGTTGGTTGAATCAGAAACTTAAAGAGTGATTTTCAGGAGGATGTTGACCAGCTGTTTTCCATTTCCATTGCAAGGAGAATAGGAGGAAAAGGATTCAGGATGTTACTGAAATAAGTGTTAGGAGGACAAGGAGGGCTTTACTTCCCTGAATATCTTTAAACATAGGAAAGAAAATTAAAGAGGGCCAATGCCTTAGGTATAATCCTGACTAGGGAGTAGTAGAAAGGATTAAACGATCCCCTCAATTCATCTTCCATCTCCAGGATTCTGTCAATGATACAAAATAGCATTGAACTTCTTAAAAGTCACAGGAAGTATTTTAAGTAACTAATTTGTTACTGAGTTAAAGGAAACTGATGAGTGGCTGGCAAAAGAAGCCTGTCTCCTGATGTTCTGAAAGCAAACCCAGTTAAGAGGGTCAGTACATCTCTAATTAGAATGGTGCCGTTAACACCACTGTAATTAAAGCCTGTATCTGCATTTCCATTACCAACTGATCTTTTTCATGGGTTGTAACTCAGCTGTAAAGATTCAATCTGGGCTGAAAGTTGGCAGATAAGGTCTCAGGAGGGGAGAGCACAGGAGAGGAAATTGTTATTATTATTTATTTATTTACTTACAGTACTGTCAACCACAAAATGTAAGCACTAGGCTCTGATGAGGCAATAATAAATAATACATGGTCTCAGAATTAGTATGCATATCAAATAATCACTCACCTGAAATGTCATTGTCTTTCTGAAAGGGATCATTTAAGTCTCCTAGGTAAGAAATACACATCATGAAATGACTGCTTTTAAATGTGGTAAACAATGTTTGTTTTTAAAGAGCTTAATATTATATTTAGATGCTGCTAAAAACAGATCATGGAGTTCTTAAATATTTATTTCCTCAAGAAATTTAAATGGTTCCAATGAAGCTGCCAGAATTCTCTTGCACAGTGGGGTGAGCTGGGAACACGTTTAGATCATTCTTTATTCTCAGGCTCCCTTGATAGATATCTTTAATCTAAATTTTCTCAATTCTGTGGTTGTTAGTGGTATTTGCACACGGCTTATTGCATGCTTATTAATAGAGTCATATCAACTCATTTTGAATGGGTACCTTTATCATGTATAAGTTCTTATTTTGTACACTGAAATGTAAAGACCATATAGTTAAGGATTCAAAACAGAAACATATAGGTTGCTTCCTCCTTACTCCTAAGTTTTGATTCAATTATTCGCAGTTCAATTCCACCAAAACCAAAAATAAATAAATAAAGCATCCATTATTAGGCACATGAGGAAATACAAAGTTTACATGAGATAGGGTCTCAAAGTTTAGAATGTACTACAGAGATAATCTTTTTCATTCTTTCAACGAATATATGTTAAGCAGCAAACACAAGGCACTGTGCTAATTTTTGAGACTAGGAAAATGAAAACCAACATGGTCCTTGGTCTTAAGAGAGAAGGTCACAAATAAAAAGATACAAAAGAATGTCATCAGGGAAAAAAAAATGTGAAAGTAAAAAAGTGGATAAATTGTATGAAGAGCAAGATATAACCAATGGGCAATTCACTAGTATCTAGATCCTGTCACAAAATCTAAAGCAGGCATTCTTAATCTTTTTGTATTGTAGACCCTTTGTGCAATCTGACTGTTTACAGAGCCATTCTCAAAGTAATGGTTTCCAATGTATAAAATAACATACATGGGATTGCAAAGGAAACAAATTACATTGAAATAAAGTTACCAAAATATGTTTTTTTAAAGGAACATGTTCAAGGACTTTAAGAACCTCTGCTTAAGTAGCTTGAAAGGGGATCAAATGAAAAATTCTATTCAATAAACATTTACTAAATGCGTACTATGTGCAAGGCACTATAGTAAGTACTAGGGATTCAAAAAGAGGCAAAGGACTTTGCCCTCAACAAACTTACAATCCAATGGGGGAGACAACATGCATGCAAGTGAAACTCCTCTGTTTAGCATTGTAAGCCCTTTACCATCTGGCTTCAATGTGCTTTTCCAGTCTTACTTTATATTACTCTGTTCATGCATTGTACAGTCCAGATAAATTAGGCTGCTTGCTGTTTCTTACGCAACAGGTTCCATCTGCAATCTCCCTTCCTTCACGCAGATGGCCACATACCTAGAATAGACTTGCTCTCACCTTCACCATTTGGAATTCTTGTTGCTGTTCAGTCGTTTCATTGTGTCTGACTCTCTGTGACCCCATTTGGGGTTTTCTTGGCAGAGATACTGGAGGGGTTTGCTATTTCCTTTTCCAGCTCATTTTACAGATGAGGAAACTGAGATGAACAGGGTTCAGTGACTTGCCTGGGGTCACACAACCAGTAGTTGTGTGACTGGATTTGGACTAAGGTTTTCCTGCCTCCTGGCATTTTATCTACTGCACCACTTAGCTGTCTTGGAATCCTTAGGTTTCTTCAAATCTCAGCTCAAATGTGACATCTGTTGTTAGGTTTTTCTTGATCATGTAGCTATTAGTACCCCCTCATCAGACAACTCCAACCTCCCCCCCAAATTCTTACCTTGTAATTATTGTGTCTGCATTCTGAATATAATTGCACACATGTTGTCTTCTTTGATAAAATGCAATCTCCTTTTTAGGACAGAGACTGATTCATTTGTGGTTCTGTATCCCAGTGATTAGAAATGTCCCAGTACATAGTAATGGCTAACATTTACATAGCAAATGTCTGAGGTTTGAATTAGGTCTTCCTCATTTCAGGTCCAGTACTCCATCCACTAAGTAGGTACTTAAACCCTGCTTATTGGCTGATTGATTCTTGTACACACTCTATACATTTGTATAGAGACTAATTTTATTATTGGCCTTTTTCTTGGATGTTGTCTCCTGTGAATTAGTGTTTTTCTCCACTAATATTCTTTCATCATGCCTGTTATTGACTGAGCTTTGTATTACAGTAAATGTGTTGGGCAGCTTTCTTTTCTTCCTTTTAAGTATTTAAATCTTTTTCATACTTTATTTCAAATCATTTTATAGCATGATAATTTAGTTTAAATAGGTGAGTGTTCTAATCAAGAAGTAATACTAAGTTTAAAGGGGAAATGGTTCTCTTTAATCAGATACCAAGTAGTTTATGTACTTAGTAAACAACATATGAGCAAATAGGTTTTAATCAGTAAAAACTGTTTATGGTCCCTGAGAATTTTCATATCAGTATGGGTTTTTGACTGAAGTGTATTCTAAAATAATGGAAAAGTAGCTAAATTAATACTTTTATTTGTTATTTAACATACATAGCTGATATCACTGAGTATCATCAGCTCTTCATGAACTCAAGTGTATAAGTAAATTTCTTCAAATTCTCTTATTTTCCAAATATGCCATTGCTAAGCCCCGTCATGGCTGTGGGAACAAGGTACTTTAAATGAGCATCTATTAAGTTTCAATAAGAATTCATAAGATGGTATTATAATTTGCTCTATCCTTGGTTGGATATTCTTTATAAGTTTACTTCACACCCAACTCCCAGTTGATCTCAAACTTTAGAGGCAAAGGGGGGGGGGCTTCAATTAATCCATTAATAAGAATTTAGTAAGCACTTCCTAGCATTGTGCTAAATGCTGGGAAAAGAAAGAAAGAAATGAACCTATCTCTGACCTCAAAAAGCTTACATTCTATTCCAGGAGATAACATATACATATACAAGTATATAAGAAGTATACACAAAAATACAAAGTTATTATTTTGGGTGGAAGGTGCTGGAAGCTAGAGGAAAGAAATTGTAAAAGGTGAATCTTAATAAAAGTTTAATAAAAATGGACATTCTACAATTTTTCTACCTCAGGTATAGCATAATTTCATCTTGTGTTCACTTAATTTACTTCAATTTCATTACTGTAAAGTTCCTATTTTAAAAAAAAATGTTCCTAATTAGGAGTATCACCTCAAGCCCATCAAATTGGCTAAATTGACAGAAAAGGAAAATGCCAAATGCTGGAAGGGATGTGGGAAAATAGGTACACTTATGCACTGTTGGTGAACTAATCCAACCATTCTGGAGAACAATTTGGAACTATATCCAAAAGGCTATAAACCTCCATAGCCTTTGACCCTGTAATGCCACTAATATGTCTGAATCTCAAGGAAATCAAAGAAAAAAGAAGAGGAGATACCCATCAATTGGGTATCTCCTTATAGAAAACTGATGGACTCAGAGTGCAGATTGAAGTATTTTATCCCTTTATTTTTCTTATTTTATTTATTTGAATAGGGCTAATGAGGAAATATGTTTTTTGTGACTGTATATGCATAATGGGTATCACGTATCATATTTCTTCCATTCTCAATGAGTAGGGGAAAGGGTGGAAGGAAGGAGAGAATGTGGAACTGAAAATAAAAGTAAAATGAAGTAAAAATTCTGAATTGAACCTATATGTAAGACTCCCATGAAATTTAAAACAGAGACTTCTTTCTTCAACAGGATTCCTAACAAGGAACAAAGACATTCTGCAGTCATTATATAAGCAGAGTTTAAGTAGCACAGGGCAATAAAGCTTTTGCTGTTCTCAAAGAGAGGTACTTGGCCCCTTGGGTGTTCCCAAGACTCTTTCAGGAGCTCCATGAGGTAAAAAAAAAAAGACTTTGACATCATTTATCCTTTTCACTCTTATCTCTAACAAGTATTCAGTGAAGTTTTCCAGAAATTACATGGTGTTTGAATTAAAGATTTAGCTGTAAACATGAAGACTGGGTTAATATATCTTCTGCAGAATTGTACTGTTGTCTTACAAACGGCCGAATCTATGGTCATGCCTGCGACTTACTGTTTTGCTTATGTTCATCCAGTATCAGTCCCAACAAATCATCAAAAGAGGTCTTTTATGTGAATACTTGGCAACAAACACAAGTGGTACTAAAATATTTAAAATGTTGAATAACTTTTTTGACTCTCATGATTTATACTGAAACAACTGTGTTCTCATTTGCACTGATAATGTCCAAGCAGTAGTGGGTAAAACTATGGGCACCATAGAAGGAATAAAGGCAGCCACACCAAATCATGCTGGTAGCTATTGTATTCTTCACCATCACCCTCTTACAGTTTAAAAAGGCAAATAAACAAATAAAACATCAATAGCTTTATTTGATGAAACAATAAAAATGATTAATTTTTATTAAATCTCTCTATTTTTTTGGGGGAGCTAGGCAATGGGGTTAAGTGACTTGCCCAGGGTCACACAGCTAGTGAGTGTTTTGTGTCTGAGGCTGGATTTGAACTCAAGTCCTCCTGCATCCAGGGCCAGCGCTCTATCCACTGAGCCACCTAGCTGCCCCCAATTTTTATTAAATCTTGACCCCTGAATACATATCTTTTTAAAATTCTGTGTGCTGAAATGAGAAGCATATGTAATGCGCTTCTGCTGCGTACCAAAGTCTGATGGCTATTTCAAGGAAAAGCCTGTGTGGCAATAGGTTGTAAGCTTCACTATTCACTTCTTTCATGGAGCACCATTTTTTACTTGAAAGAACAACTGACAGATAAGCTACGGTCATTCACACTTGAGTATTTGGCAGACATTTTTTTTCTGAAAATGAATGAAGCAAGCCTGTCACTTCAAGGAAAACAACTGAACAGCATTTGTTGCAAATGATAAAATTGGAGTTTTCAAGAGAAAAGTAGAATTTAGAAAAACTTGTATCTGCCTCCATAAACTTGACAGCTTCCCAATACTTAGACTTTTCTGCTGAGAGCAGTGATGATATTAACAAATGTGACTTTGTGATATTGTATAATGAAATGGGTCAATGTTTGGAAGATATATATAGATATAGATATATAGATATATAGATATGTATATATATATATGTATAATAGGTAGATATAGATATATATTTCAATGAACCAATATATTTGCAAATGACCAATGCATGAAGTTATGAAATCATGCATTGGTAAAAAGGCCCATGCAAAGTTCAAGCTAGAACAAGATTTTAACGTTAACGGAGCACTAAAAGTTCAATGATGTGGTTTCATTTTCCACATTGAAACTAACCTTTAAAAAAGTATCATTTGTCAAGTTTTGGTTTAATATCGAAGAAGAATGAAAAGGCTATTAGAATATTAGTCCCTTCTGCAACTACAAATCTGTGTGAGACTGAAGTTTCTTCATATACTTAAACCAAAACAAGATCACAACAGATTGAATGCAGAAGTAGATAGGAGTATACAGTGCTATAGAATCCAGACATTAAAGAGATTTGCAAAAATTTGAAACAATGCCAATATTCTCACCATTTTTTGAAAATAGCTATTTTTCATAAAAAATGTTATTTATACTAACACGCAAGAAATTTATTATTGTTTATGAATGAATAAATATTTTTAAAATTATCTGTTTTAATTCTAATATTATAAATATTGAAAGACACAGCTCATATAAATAAAAACTCTTGGAGATCCTCAACAATTTTTAGTGATATATAGGGTTCCTAAGACTCAAGTGTTTGAGAAGCATTACTCTACAATGTGATATTCAGGGAGTGGGAGAAAAGAATGGTGGAGAACTTTATTCCATCAGAAACTGTTCTTGTACCCTGTTGTCCTCCACTGCCTCATTCTGGTCTTGTCTCCATTCTGACCCTCTCTCCAGCTCCATCTTTCCACCATAAGGGAAGGGCCAGACTTTCAATGGATGGGCCACCTTCTCTCCCATTATAACTACACCTAGAGTCTGATTCACCTCTCTGTCACTTCTCTGTAGTCACTGCTGCCCCAACTCCAAACTGAATTTGTACCTCCTCCAGGGGTCCCTAACACAAAATCCTTAGCCTCCAATAAAGCAGACCAAAAGCATTTAACAAATGACAAACAAGCAAAGAAAGTGTTTTTATTCTCTGTTTTTCCCCCCCTTATTTAAAGGTCTGCTATTTTAGGCTTATTTTTTACTTAAAATCATAATAGTAGTCTATGTCTATACAATTCTATTTATTATGATTTTGCTCCTATAAGTCCTCATTTCCTTTCATCAATCACTCTTTAACTATCTATTAGTCACCTCCTGTGTTTCAAGTACTGTGCTAGGAACTAAAAGACAAATTGAGAAATCTCATAGGAAATCCCTCTTGGATATGGATTTTATGTGAGTATACACTTTTTATGAACATCTGAAGGAATCTTGTATGCTTTTGATAAACACACAGAAGGCATCTTGTTGGAGAAGCATTTTAGGGTGGTGTTTTGCTCTGATAAATGAAACATTTTTATAGTCAACAAATAAGCAAAGTTTCATCTGTATACCTTTCAGTCTATTCTGTTGCCAAAAAGGTGTGGTCTGCTGTGGAGTATCACTGGCAAAAGCCTTTGAGAGCCCTTCTAAAATCCTCACCAGAGATGTTATTGATGCATGTGTAGATTGTTTACAAAGGAATTTTACTCAAGTAGGTGAGAAAGTGGGCAGATGGGTTAGTAGTTATTGCTTTTTTTCACTTTTTGGGGAGCAGGGGGGCAGTAATAACATACAAGATTGTTTTTATGCCTTTAGTATCTTCCTGTCTCTGATACCTTCAAAATGATTGCTTATCATTTTCAGAATGTTGTCACTTACAGCACAAGCCTTCTCTTGTATATGTGGCCTTCTTTGGTTTCTTTACCCACCTTGGTTTTCTACGTGACTATTTTGAGTTCCTCAAGAATCACATATAAGACTTCAATCAATTAATCAGTCATGTCAGATTCTAAATGGAGTAGTTCCATTGTCTTTTAGGGTAAAAATAGTTTATCAAGAAAAACAAAAATCTGTGTTGATATTTTCTGTCTTTCATTTGTTTGTGGTACTCCTTCCAATTTCAGCGACTAGCATGGCATGTTGGAATAGAGAGCACATGAGGAGAAATAGTGTGAAATGAGTCCATAAAGATAGTTTGGAACCAGAATGTGTAGGACATTAAATGACTGAAAATTGTAAGTTTTTATATTATCCTAGAGGTTATAAGGAGACTATGAATTTTCTTAAGTAGGAGGATAACATAATCAGCCCTTTACTTTGTTATTATGAATTTATGAGCTATGTGAAGAATAGGTTAGAGAGGGGAGAGAGTGTAAGCAAGGGGAGCCAATTATAATGCTATTATAACAATACAGGAGAGAAGGGATAGGTACTCAGATGAGGGTAGTGGTCTTATGACTGCAGAGAAATGGCCAGAGATGCTAGAGATGTTGTGGAAGTAGAACCAACAAGATTTAGCAGTAGATAAAGTTGAAGCTGTGAATCTGGATAACAAGGAGCATTTGTGATCCCAAGAAACATAGACAAGTGATGAAAAGGGATAGGTTTTGGAGGAAGAGAATTATTTCTGTTTTGGACTTGTCATAAAGAGTTAAGGATGTTCAGCAGCACAGTTGATGTTCACCTGGAGCTGAAGAGAGGATGAAGGCTGTATCTAAAGGCTTGGGAGTTGTCTTCAGAGAGATGATAACTAGGTCAATAATGTTATCAACAAAAGTACATAGTGTAGGGGCAGCTAGGTGGCACAGTGGATAAAACGCAGGTCTTGGAGTTAGGAGGACCTGAGTTCAAATCCAACCTCCTCAGACAGTTGCCATTTACTAGATGTGTGACCCTGGGCAAGTCACTTTACCCCATTGCCTAGCCCTCCACCCCCTCCCCCCAAAAAAAGAAAAAGAACAAAAATTACATAGTGAGAGAAAAGAAGGGAATCAAGGGCAGAGCCCTGGAGCATACCTATGCCTAGAGGGTAAGACATTGTTGATGATTCAGGAAACAATACTGAGAAGCAATAGTCAAACAATTAGGAGGAGGACCAGGAGGGATCAAAGTAAAAACAAAAACAAAAACAAAACAGACAACAACAACATGGAAGACATGGAGGGGAGAGTATCTGTTAGGAGGGAGAGGTTGATGGTGTCAAACTAGTTTTATTAATTTATTATATTTAGCAATAAGGAGATATTGATTAACTTGGAGAGAGCTAATCTAGTCAAGAAGTGGCAGTGGAAGCTAAAATGTAAGGAGCTGAATGTGAGGAAGTGGAGGAAATGAAATTATTTATCTTTTTCGAGAGTCTGACTATGAAAGGAAGCAGAGAGATAGAGTGATAGCATGGCAACAGGATAGGGTCAGGTGAAGGTTAAATTAATAAGCAGTGGGAGAAACCTGGCCATATGTGTAGGCAGTAGGGAAGGAACTATTGGATAAAGAGATTAGAGATTATAGGGGGACAAGTAATTGAAGGAATAAGATCCCTTGTGTTAAACCAGTTGCCTAGTTGAATAAATGAATGATTGGATAAATGAATGAAAAATAATTAATTAAGTAGTCATACAAATACAAAAGTGAGATAGTTCCTTTAATGAGCTAATTTCCTACTAGAGGAAAGTGGTACATATAGGACACTGATGTCCAGGGAAGAAAATGTTTGTCTGGACAGTCACTGGATTAGTGAGTAGGACCATAGGACAGTTAATTATTATCAGGCCTTTTCTGTAAGCAATGGTAATATTGATTTGATTACTGTTCTCAGAGCAGGAGATGAAAAGTGTTACATTTGCAGGAAGGAAAATGCCTAGTGACAGTGTGGATGGCAAAGTATCCCAATGTCCCACAATATCTAGGGCGTATGGGTGCGAAGCATGATCTGGGGCAAGTTAGATATGTAGTTGGGTAAATGAGTTTATACTCGATCACTTGACCATCAAGTTCAGCCAGAGGGTGGATGTCCAAAACTGAGTCTGTTAACTCATGCAGAAAGGAAAGCTGGTTCGTGATGTGGAGAAAGGTGCTATTCCATGTTGTATGTATAAGAGTAGGCAAGTGGGTGTGGAGGTAGAGCATATGATTAGATATATCAGATGGTCCAAAATGGATAGTTTCAATGTGTCAGGCTTTCTGTAACTTGATTTTTTTTGGTGGTGATTCTTATAATCTTCTACGATCCTTCTCCATAAAATATGTGTATTTTTTAATTTTGTTTTTAGGAGTCAATTGGAGTTAAGTGACTTGCCCAGGGTTACATAGCCAGTAAGTGTCTGAGGCCAGATTTGAACTCAGGTCCTTTTGACTTGTGAGCTGCCCCCCTTCTCTATAAAATATTTAGAAAGAAACACAAACCAGTGTTGCCTTTGACTGTCATATCTCTCTGCTTACTAAAGAGATCAAAATCTGGCTAGGTAGATTTTTTGTCTCTATATTATAGTAGCTGGTTTCTGCTATTTGAACTTCTGTATGAAATTATTATAATCAGTTGCAATTGGCCTTTCCTTCATCCATTTCTCATTTTGCAGCATCAATAATTGTTTAAATAGATAAGGTCATAGAATTACATGATTTTATTCTTTCCTCTAGCTTTGTATGAATTCTGATCTTTGATCTAATATGTCAGTGATCTGATAATGCATAGTTAACTAGTTCAGGAATGAATCTCACCATGGTAATGGGTAATTTCTTGTGTGCTAAATATCATTAATTTTCTTTTGTGATATTATTTTGTGCTTTCTATGCCCAATACTTTCTAATTCTTTCCTCAAGGAAAATATTTGTAATTTCTATGAATGAAATTTCTGTCTTCGGTTTCTCTTATTTGTTACCCCATAACCAAATTTTTTCAACATCGGTTACCATTCACTTTTATAGCAACTTTGGCACTGAAACCTTCTACATGCACAAATGGTCCTAGGCTGTCCCATCTTATCCAACAGACTGCTCCCCCTCTCATCCCTAGTCTCTCACTCATCTTCAATTTCTTTCTGTTTCCTGGCTGTTTTGCTATTACATATGAATGCTTATATTTCCTCCATCCTCAAAAAAACCTTACTTGATCCTTCCATGAACTCTATTGTTTCATAGTTCTATTGTTCATGGCTAATCTTGAGAAGGTTGAATAAGATGGGTGCTTTTTCTTTCACTCTCTTCTTAAACTCTCTGCAGTCTTACTTCTGACCTCAGCATTTGATGAAACTGTTCTTTCAAAAGATACTAACTTTCTTAAATTGCCAAATAAAATGGCCTTATCCTCATCTGTCTTGACCTCTCCACATCTTTTGACACTGTCAAGATTGTTGACACCACTTCTCTTCGATATTCTCTTCTCTTGGGATTTTTGTAAAACTACTCTCTTCTGCTTCTCCTAACTATATGTCTGCTTCTCAATTTCCCTTGCTGGATCTTCACTCATGTTATGTTCTCAAACTATGGGTGTCCTATATGGTCCTGTCCTGAGTCCCCTTCTCTTCTCCCTCTATATTATTTCACTCAGTGATCTCCTGAGGCCTCAATGGATTCAATTTTCATCTCTATGCTGATGATTCTCAAATCTGCTTATCCAGCTCCTAACTTTTCTGCTGAACTCTAGTTCCCCATATGGAACTGTCTATTACATATCTATAACCGGACATCTCATAGGCACTTTAATCTTGATAAGATCAAAACTGAACTTATTGCCTTTCCCCCAAAACTTCCACTCCTCCTAAATTTCCTATTACTCTCAAGTGCACTTCTATACTCCAAATCACTCAGGCTTGAAACTTAAGTCTCATGTTTGACTCCTCACCCAACATATCTAATCTGTTGACAAAGCCTTTGGTTTTTCCTTCAATGTCTTCCACATATGTCCCCTTTTCTCCTTGCTGTTATTCACCCAGTAAACTCTCACTCTGGGAATTTTCACTTGCTGTTCCCCGTTCCTAGAATCAAATGAGATAGTATTTTCACAGCACTTAGCACGGTGCCTGGCACATAGTAGACACAAAAAAATTCTTGTTTCCTTCTCCCTTTGCCTTCTACTGGAATACTTTCCCTTCTTATCTCAACTCCTGGCTGCTCTAGCTTCCTTCAGTTCCCCACTAAAAGACCACCTTCTACAGGAAACTTTTCCAAATACCCCTTAAGGCTAGTAACTTTCCTCTGTTGATTTTCTCCATTTTACCGTGATAGTATGTAAGTAGTTGTTCACATGTTGTATTCCTCATTAGTTTGTGAGCTTTTTGAGAGCAGGGGCTATCATTTGCTTTTCTTTTTATCTGCAGTCCTTAGCATAGCACCTGGCATATAATAGATGCTTAGTAAATGGTTTTTTGAATATTGATTATGAACTACTGAAGTTACTGAGTAATTGTGTGTGTGTGTGTGTGTGTGTAATCTTGTCTAGTAGATCTTCATGAAATTTCTATCCCTTATCTTCTTCAATAGATATTGGTACATAAGATATAATTAATTTCATAGTGGTCTTTTTGCAAATATTAACATGAGAACAGGAATATGAGATTACTAAATATAGTATGAGCTGACATTTTTGTTGATTTTGTGATCACAATAAAAACAACTCCTTTATACTCCTCTCAAGGTAAATCAATGGGATATTTTTTCAGGTAATTATAAATTCTGTTTAGCTTCTAATTTTGTTAGTGATTATTTCAAGAACAATGTGATTCAGTTTCTATAGTAATATGTTCAATTGTTGATCACTGGATGAAGTTCTCACACTTAAAGTACCAACAGTTAATTTAATGTTTGTGAATAGTTTAAAAACCTTCTGCCCTCTTCAGTGCTATTACATAGGTAGATAGACAGACAGACAGACAGACAGACAGACAGATAGATAGATAGATAGATAGATAGATAGATAGATAGATAGATGGATAGATAGATAGAACATTTATTAAGTGCTTACTGTGTGTCACTATGTTTATGGGGTATTGAGGAAGGACTAGCACTTCTGGTGTGAGGGCTTGCCAAGCCCTTTTCAGGGCTGCTCATTCATCTTTGGTGTCTACCTTCATCAAACTGAGTCTCTTAGGGAGATGCCTACTCCAAGCATGTGAAAACTTCTACCCGGCAGAATGGGTAAATGAGAACAATTTGTTGCAATGGCCATGCAGGCAGCTAAAGCAGGCATTGCAGAGTGCTTAGAGTTTGGTCAGAACTTCAGAGACACCAAGCTCATTAACTGAATCCCAAGCTATCTCCCGTTGTCCTTACTTTTGTCTTTCCACTGGACTTCAATGACTCAGGAAGAAAGAGTGAGGCTGACAATTCTGTGTAACTCTGTCTTACAAATCTAATTCATGCATAAGTCAAGACATCACCCCATGATGTCATTGGCCCTCTTAGAAAATGAAGGACAAAAAACAACAATATGCCAATAATTTAGAAACTTCAACCACTTTTTGATGCCATGTTTCTGGATGTTCTGTACTCCTTGAAGTTTCATTTTCTAGGAAAGGAAGTTCATTATTAATAGAGTCTATGGATTCTTTGAATTTTTCTCTTGTATTTTCCATATTAATAATGTTCTTCATCTTTTTCAAAGGGAAAAAGATGAAGAACCCTTTGTGCTTTTTTAAAATATGTTTTAGTTTTCTTATGTGATTAAAAAAACAACTTCCTACAAACTCTTATTTGGTCTTGTGTTTTTCCTAGTGTTTTTACTTTTTAGCTTCATTTCTTTGGGTGTGTCATTTATCAATTTGAGGTTCTTTCAAGGAATAGTTTTAGTGGTTTCATTCTCCACATTCTTTGCTTCCAGTCTTGTGCCAGATTTAATTGGTTAACAGTATTTAAAAAATATGACACATTATTTTGTGCATTTTTTCTTTCTATTTATTTTTGATTTTCTTCTCTGTATATGTTTGTTGTTTCCCACTGTTTTGGATGTTGCTGATCTGTGGAGAATGTCAGTAGCCTATTGATTTTCTCATTTCAATTTCTTAGATCAAATTATAAATTATTCAAGTTTAGACAGTTATGTACAAGTTCTGACAATTCCTATCAAACACTGATTTTTTCAAAAAATGGTGCCATTATCTGAGAACAAATCTAATTATGGATGGAGAGGCTCATGACCAGAAAACTGGATGTTAAATGGATCATGGTTTTTTTTTGTGTTTTGTTTTGACCCCACAGATTCAGAAAATTTTCTACCAAGGTATATATATAGTGGATATGGTCCACATATCAGGAAATCATCATCAAACTAAGGAAACTATAGGCTCAGTAAAGTACTGAAGAAGTGTAAACTGAATTGTAGTTATATAATATGATTTCTACTTGGTGCCATTCTTTTTTTAGAATACATTGCATTCTTAGACTTTTGTTTAAAAATGTTGAAAGTGGGGGAGACAGGGAAGAAGAGGAAAAATATGAAGGGAAATATAACAAAGTAGAACAGAAATGAGATATAACAGCTTTTTTTTTAAAAAAAAGTAAAAACCCTTGATATATTTTTCTTGGTTTCTGTTGTTTATGCTGGAAAGATCTTAATATTCTTATATCCTAAGTAGTATTTTATCTATCATCAGTTCAATCCCAATGATTTCATCTTTTACTTGCAGAATTTCAATATTAGGCTAGCTGATGGCCTTATAGAAATTATTGTATTAGTTAAATCCACAGTTGAGACATCTTTCTAACATATGTGGAAGTATCTACATGTGCATTTTTCAGAGAAATAATTGCATAATATTTTAAAGTGTAGCTTTGAAAATCTGACCATTTAAATAATAAAAAAAAAATATGTTAAGGACATATGTGCTTGATATTCTTCAAGTCAGTGGTTCCCAAGCTTTTTTTTTTTAGTATGAAGACATCTTTTTGATGTCGAAAAAATTTACAGACCAAAAACCACCTTACAAAATATTTTTTTTAAATTGATTTATTTTTAGTTTTCAAGATTCACTTCCACAAGATTTTGAGTTCCAAATTTTCTCACCATCTCATCCCTCCCCCACCCCAAGATGGCATGCATTTTGTATACCCCTTCCCCTAATCTGTCCTCCCTTCTATCTCTCACCTCCCTTCTCTTATCTCCTTCCCCTTTTACTTTCCTGTAGGGCAGGATAGATTTCTATTCCTCATTTCCTATATTTCTTATTCCCCAGTTGTATGTGAAAACAATTTTTTTTAACATGTGTTTTTAAAACTTTGGGTTCCAAATTTTCTCCCTTCCTCCCTCCCCACCCACCCTCATTGAAAAGGCAAGCAGTTTGATACAGGTTATACATGTGTAGTCATGCAAAACACTTCCGTATTGTGAAAAACTAAGTATATACCCCTTCATCCTATCCCACCCACCCCCATTTATTCTATTCTCTCTTTTGACCCTGTGCCTCCCCAAGAGTGTTTGCTTCTGATTACTCCTCTCCCAATCTGCCCTCCCCTCCATCATCCTCCTGCTCTGTCATCCCCTCCCCCCTCTATTTTCCTACAGGGTAAGATAGATTTCCATACCCAATTGTGTATGTATGTTATTCCCTCCTTAATCCAAAATTGATGAGAATAAGATTCACTCATTTCCTCTCACCTTCCCCTACTTTCCCTCCACTGTAAAAGCCTTTTCTTGCCTGTTTTATGTGAGATAATTTACCTCATTCTACCTCTCCCTTTCTCCTTCTCCCAGTATAATCCTCTCTCATCCCTTAATTTTATTCTCCAGATATCACCCCTTCATCTTCAGCTTACCCAGTTCCATCTATCTATCTATCTATCTATCTATCTATCTATCTATCTATCTATCTATCTATCTACTATCTATCTATCTATTTATCTATCTGTATACATACATATATTTTTTTCCCTCCAACTACCCTAACACTGACAAAGTTCTCATGAGTTACAAATTTCATCTTTCCACGCAGGAATGTAAACAGTTCTACCTTAATAAGTCTCTTATGATTTCTCTTTCCTGCTTACCTCTTCATGTTTCACTTAGATCTTGTGTTTGAAAGTCAAATTTTCTATTCAGCTCTGGTCTTTTAATCAAGAATTCTTGAAAGTCCCCTATTTCACTGACTGACCATTTTTTCCACTGAAGGATTATATCAGTTTTGCTGGGTAGGTGATTCTTGGTTGTAATCCTCCCTCCTTTGCCCTCCAAAATATTATATTCCATGTCTTCTGGTCCCTTAATGAAGAAGCTACTAAATCTTGTGTTATCCTTGCTATATACTTGAATTTGTTTCTTCCTGGCTGCCTACAATATTTTCTCCTTGACCTGGCAACTCTGGAATTTGGCTACAATATTCCTAGGAGTTTTCCTTTGGGAATCTCTTTCAGGAGGTGATCCGTGGATTCTTTCAATTTCTGTTTTGCTCTCTGGTTCTAAAATACCAGGGCAGTTTTCCTTGATAATTTATTGAAAGATGATGTCTAAGCTCTTTTTCTGACCATGGCTTTCAGATAGTCCAATAATTTTTAAATTCTCTCTCTTGGATATATTTTCCAGGACAGTTGTTTTTTTCCAAACAGATATTTCACATTGTTTTATGTATTTTTCAATTTTTCAATTTGTTTTACAGTGTCTTGATTTCTCATGAAGTCACTAGCTTCCAATTATTCCATTCTAATTTTTAAGAAAGTATTTTCTTCAGTGAGCTTTTGGACTTCCTTTTCCATTTGACCAATTTTGCTTTTTAAGGCATTCTTTTCCTCATTGGCTTTTTGGACCTCTTTTGCCATTTGGGTTTGGCTATTTTTTAAGGTATTTTCTTTAGTATTTTTTTTGGGTCTCCTTTAGCAAGCTGTTGACTTGTTTTTCATGGTTTTCTTGCATCACTCTCATTTCTCTTCCCAGTTTTTCCTCTCCTTCTTTTACTTGGTTCTCAAACTCCTTTCTGAGCTCTTCTGTGGCCTGGGACTGATTCATATTTTTCTTGGAGGCTTTGGACATAGGAGCTTTGACTTTGTTCTCTTCTTCTGATGGTATGTTTTGATCTTCTTTGTTACCAAAGAAAGATTCTATGGTATAACTTTTTTTGGACCTTTGTTTGTTCATGATCCCAGCCAATTACTTGAGTTTTAAACTCTTTGTTGAGGTAAAGGTCTGCTTCCAATGTGGAGAATGTACTGTTCCAAGCTTCTGGTGTTTTGAGTAGCTGTTTTCAGAGATACTTATAAGGACCTGGATGATTAGGGGCAAGGTGTTTACTCCTTTCCTTCACTGTGCTCTGGTCTATGAGTAACCAAAAGCACTCTTTTCTGCCTTGAAACTGTGAGGAGGATTTTCTCTGTATCACCACTAAGCTCCACCATGCCAGCACTCCTCCTGTCCCCAAGACCACCACCCAGAACAGCGATCAAGATCCAAGCACAGGTAAAGCAAGAGAACCCTGCAGAGAGATTCCTGCAATCCCCCTCTGATCAGCCACTTGATTCTCCCTCAGTCTGTGAGCTGGAAGCTCCAGAAGCAGCTGCTGCCCTGGGGCTATGCCAGGGACTGGGCTGGGATAGAGCTTTTCTCTCTCACCATAGACTTTTCCCACTTACATTCTTTGTTGTCTTTGGCGTTCCTGGATTGAGAAGTCTGGAAACTGCCGTGGCTGTCTGTGATTCTGTCCTCTGGGGCCTGCTCCAGGTTCGCTGCAGCCTGCACACCCATGCTGAACTGTGCTCCTCTCCCCTCCTGGGGTGATATACCTTTCTGATTCAGGCTGTCTTGGGCTGTAAATTTGTTTCACTCTATCTTTTTGTGGATTCTGCTGCTTTAGAATTTGTTTAGAGGCATTTTTTTCATAGGTATTTGGAGGGGTTTGGGGGAGAGGTCAAGCAAGTCCCTGCTTACTCTGCCATCATGGCTCTGCCCCTCCACCCTATAAAATAATCCTCATATTATTAGCATGTTAATTGAAAAAAAAATGCATTATTCCAAAAGACTCATATAAATTCAATAACACTTTTAATAATGTCATATTTTGTTAGCTATATGCATGAATATATAAGTGTATATATTTGCAATGTAGATAGACTCAGATATATTCATCTACACCTATATATCTGAAATACTACTTGATATATGGAAATTGCATTTATTTGTCATGGCTTTGAGAATTTGGATATGGAGTTTAATTTCCCTTCAAAAGTGGTAAGATTCTGAAGAATTGTTCAATGCACACTTTGGAAACCATTGCTTTAAATGATCTTTTTTTTTTTTTTTTCAGAGCATTCCAACTTGATTCTTTAAAAGAACAATATTTGGAAAACTGCCAGCACCCGACTATGGGTAGGTGTTCCTAATCATGTGTCATGCAAGACACATTGACCATATGTAAAACACAAGACCACGAGTCTTGAATATCTCAGCTAAATTTCTCAGAATGACCTAGAATGTTATTTTTAAGAACATGGTTTGAAGGAATTACCCATTCATCCATTAACTTAGATGACTTATTTTTTTAGAAGTAGATTTAATTCCAATAAACTGAGCTTAACTTTGATTGATTAAGCAGATATTATATAAATATAGTCAATAAAATTTATTGAAAGTCTCTCCTTCACACATGTGACTGGATTTTGAAATATAGCTTTTTCCCTTTATTTTATTTTTAATTTATGAAATAAAACAAGCATTTCCATAACACAATGAAAAAGATGATTGAACATGAAACAAATCTACTATGTTCAACTTCTATTCCTTTCAAATATGCAATAAAATTGTTGTTGAAATTTCTTTTTTTTTCTTTTCAGGTTTTTTTTTCTTCCCTCCCCCCCACCCTAGAGATGGCTACCATTAGACACAAATAGGTATATATGTAAAATTATTCTTTATATACTTCTATATATCAGTTCTTTCTCTGGATGCTGATACTATCTTTCTGTACATGTCCTTTATAGTTAATTTGGGCATTTATAACAGAAAAAAATATCTTATTTGCTCAAAGTCATTTTAAAAACAATATTGCTATTACTGTGTACAATGTCCTATTATTTCTGCTCATTTCACTCTTCATTATTCTGTGTAAGTATTTCCATGTTTTTATAAAATCATTGAGCTTGTAATTTCTTATTTTCTTTAGAGTGGATATCATAGAGCTTGAAAGAACATTACAAATCCGTTCAACTATACCACTTTTTGGATAGCGAAACTGAGGCTCAAACAGGTGACATGATCAGTCCAAAGTTATAAAGTATTAAGGGCAATGATTATGTAGCAATTTTTGCCAAATATATGTCATGTAACATTATTCTTATTGAAGAAAAATGAGGAATATTTTTAAACCTTGATTATACCAAACCACATTGAGAAATGACAAAGAGGATATAACAAAAGATATCCTTTACACATTGATTACAACATTTTCCCCCTATAAAAACAATACATACGTTTGTTTGTTTTTTTTTAGGCAGGTGGGGTTAAGTGACTTGTCCAGGGTCACACAGCTAGCAAGTGTCAAGTGTTTAGTCTGAGGCCACATTTAAACTCAGGTCCTCCTGACTTCAGGGCCGGTGCTCTATCCACTGCGCCACCTAGCTGCCCCTAAAACAATACATACGTAAAGGAATATAGGATCCTTGACTCAGGGTTAGATAAGAAATTTATGAAGTTTGGTGTTAATGTAACATAAAAGATTTTATTAAGTTCCTACTGTATGCAAGGGTCTAGGAAATACAGACAGATAAACAGTAACCCCTGTCCTGATAAAGCATACAGTCTAATGATAAAAGAAGACATGTATACATGTTACTATGATACAGGAGAAAATTAAAGGCAAAATGGAGGCTCAAGAAAAGTTCCATAAATAATGGGGAGGAGTATGGGGGGAAGAGATGATACTTTGAGAGGCCAAAATTATGTAGAGAAGGTAGTACTTGTATCCATTAAAAAACACAAACAGGGGGGCAGCTACATGGCAGCTAGGTGGTGCAGTGGATAAGGCTCCTGCCTTGGAGTCAGGAGGACCTGAGTTAAAATCCAGCCTCAGACACTTGAGACTTACTAGCTGTGTGACCTTGGACAAGTCACTTAACCCCGATTGCCTCACCAAGAAAAAAACAAAAAAACATAAACAGAGGGGCAGCTAGGTGGCACAGTGGATCGGCCTTGGATTGTGGAGGAAGTGAGCTCAAATCTGGCCTCAGGCACATAATACTTACTAGCTGTGTGAACCTCGGCAAGTCACTTAACCCCATTGCCTAGCCAAAAATACGCCCCTCCAAAAAAAAAAAAACCATGAACAGAATATTGTTATCTTTTTTCTAGTGTATAAAACCTCAATGAAAAGTTGCAGAGGTACATGTGAAAGTTTGACAAGGTAGAAATCTATATGATAGATGTGGCAAATTGTTACCCAGCTAAGCTTTGGGTCAGACTTCAGAATTCTCCCTCCTTTGAATAGTCATAACTCCTAACATCACACAATCCACATAAGAAAACTGAATTAGGAGATCTGTCCAAGTAAAATCTTCCTGCAGAAAGAAACAGAACTTTAAGAGTCTAAAAGAATTTGCTTTTGGGAAAATGAGTTAGTGAGTGACCATGTGCATTCTGTAGGCAAAGCTGTTTCACATCTTCAACAGCTTTAGAAAGCTTTATGTAAATGAAGCCAGCCTCCAGCCAGAGGCCCTGAACCACCTCGTTCATTGCCATATTACTGGGACTGCCAGTTATAGCACAAGAAGCCAGGGCTAACAAGAAGAACTAACATTTATATAGATCTTACTAGGTGCCGGGCAAGAGGCAGCTAGATGGTTCAGTGGATAGAGCACCAGGCCTGGAGTCAGAAAAAATCTGAGTTCAAAACTGGCCTCAGACACTTACTAGCAGTGTGACCCTAGGTGAGTCACTTAACCTGTTTGCCTTAGTCCGCTGGAGAAGGAAGTGGCAAATCATTCTAGTATCTTGCCAAGAAAACTTCATGGACTATGGTCCACAGGGTCATGAAAAGTCAGACATGGCTGAGCAACAACAGATATCATACTAAACACTTTAGAATTATCTTGTTTGATCCTCATGACAACCCTGAGAAGTAGGTGCTATTATTGTCATCATTTTAAAAATGAGGAAACTGAGGTAGATGTCAAGTGACTTGCTCTGGGTCAGCCAGCTAGTAAGTGACTGCGGATGGTTTTGAACTCAGATCTTCCTGACTCCAGGTGCACAGCTCTATCTACTGAGCCTCCAGCTGCCCCGTTGTTGAATTTGATGCTCACTGGATCTTATGGTGTGCATTTGGGACACATACTTGCTATAAACTAGAAAGTTCCATAGGACATTGCAATAGCAGACCATAATGTTTACAAGTTGATAAAAGAAATTGGTTTGCAGTTTTGAAGGTGAATTTAAAATAAGTTCATATATATGTGAATGAAGAATGCTGCTAATTATAGTCTATATTCTGATCTTTCATTTTTATATGTAGGAAATTAAATTTGAAGAAAAGATTATGGGTGCATTTGCTTATTCACACTCTGTGTGACACTTGTAGTTTTTTTCAGACATTTAGGCAAGGCTTTTCTTGTTTTAAAAATGCAAATTTAGTTTAGAGGAACACTTTCAAGATATTGACACTTATCTGTCTAATTAGAGAATGATTGAATTGTATCTTCTGTACTTTCTACTTAATTTGGATTAGTTAGACTCAGGTGGAATACATAGTTTTGTTTGTGTCATTTTCTTCTTTGGCAGATTCATGGAGCCTGAATAACATAAGCATAAAATACATTGTATTACAAAGGAAATCAATTATATCAAAATATATTATTATTTTGGTTTTTTTTTGTTTTGGGGTTTTTTTCTTTTTAGTAAGGCAATCGGGGTTAAGTGACTTGCCCAAGGTCACACAGCTAGTACATGTCAAGTGTTTGGTCTGAGGCCAGATTTGAACTCAGGTCCTCCTGACTTCAGGGCTGGTGCTCTTTCACTGTGCCACTTAGCTGCTCCTATCGAAATATATTATTAAAAAAAGTCACACACCCCAGTTTACAAACTTTTGAGCTAGCATTAGAGAACATTTTCAACATTGACACACCTACCTCATTAAAGTATAATTTAATTGTTTCTTCCGCACTTTATTTCCCAAACATTCTCATAAATATTATCAAAGAAACTACTTCCCTTTTAGCCAGACTTCACATAGGAATAAAGTTTTTGTTTGATCTACAAAATTGGTGTTCTGTGCTCCCTCTGGTGGAGTTGGAGCTTTAAAAAATGGATTTTTAATGAATTCTTGCTGAAATTTAATTGCTGGATTTTAATTCTTGTTGAATTTTAATTCTTGCTCAATTAAATTGAATATCTCTCTGACTCTTTCACATTTTGGGTATCTATTCATTTTTGAGTCATCAATAATAATATTGTCAAGGGAATTTTTTTTTGCATGAACACTTGGACAATGAAGTCTATGCTCTCACATTCCTACAAGTTGTGATGTTGTGTTGTCTGAAGGAAGAGCCAGAAATCTTTCCAATCCATGTCCATATATTTAAGAATGGTGAAATTTGAGTGGTATTAAAATAGAAATCAATTATCCAGCAAATAATTTGCCACAACTGTTAGCAAAAGGAAAGAGACTCCTTTCTAGAGGGAAAAGCCCATTTTCTTAATATGGTTGAATCTTTCATTTTTGAAATGGGTATTTTGGATATCTAGACCATTATTTTTTAATATTTATGGAAGATGTACAAGGTGTTGTGTACTTATTGTCTTAATTGGGAGTTAGTGACAAAAGTTTGATCTAGAGGATAGCATTGGAAGATTTTTCACATGTCTACTTGAAACAGTATGAACTATGCCAGGCATATAGTTAATAAAACTAGAAGAACAAGAGAAAATGAGAACTATTTCCATATAACAAAGCTTTCTGAAATAACAGTGGAGACTATGCATGTGAAGGTGCCATTTTCACCAACCACAACCTCTACATTGCACACATATAAACAACCCAGAAAGCTTGTATTGCCAGATTTGTTTGAGGCAGCCTCTTTCTTCTCTTATCTCATCAATGACTCAGAGTAACCCATGGTCTTACTGACAATGAGCAGATAAAATCTGTAGTGGATAACCATCTAGAACAAGGGTGGGAAACCTGTGGCCTCGAGGCCATATATGGCCCTCTAGGTCCTTGGGTTACAGCCTTTTGACTGAGTCCAAGTTTTATGGAACAAATCCTTCCATTAAGGGGATTTATGAAGTTTGGATTCAGTTAGAGGGCTGCACTTGAAGACCTAGAGGGCCATATGTGGCCTTGAGGTCATAGGTTCCCCACCCCTGATCTAGAATATAAGGTGTTTCAGTGCTGAGAGAAGAGGTCATTATAAACTCAATGCAGTCCTCTTCCTCATAGTGTTTTCTTGAGGTAGAGATCCTCTTCATTCTCTTCCCTTCACCCTTAGGAAAGAAAAGGCTCTAAATTACTTAGCTCTGATTGCCTGGATGGGGGAAAATGCATAGGCATAGATACAAGAGACTTGATAAAAGTCTAACTGACCAGAAGAGAAAGGCTGGACAACATTTAGGTCAACTGATAAAAGGTGGGGATAAGCCAAGCTCCCAAGAAGAAAACCCCAGTCATAATCTCAGACAAAGGGAAACAGTCTAGAAAAGAACACAACATAGACATCATGAAGTGATGGAAAAAGACATCACAATCTAACTTCAAACTTAATCAAATAATAAAGAAAGCATGGGACCTAGGAATGATGAAACAATAGAAAGTCCAGGATTGTTTGAAACCTAAAAGAAGACATATGGAAATTAAGTGGAGATTAGAGCTCTAAAAGAACCAATAAGACAAATGAGATTATAGTAAATTTAGAATGCACAATGCATAGGATCATGGATTTAGGGCTAGAAGGAATGTCAGTGGCTGTTGAGAATCTGGTGATCATAGGTTTGAAACTGGACAAAACTTAATACAACCACCTCCATCCCCCCTCACCATTTTACAGAAGAGGAACTTGAGCTCTAGAGGTTGTGATTTGCCAAAAGTCATATAGATTATAAGGAATAGGTGTGGTTTTTGGACTTGAGATCTGACTGAGTCTCTTCAAAGTAATAGAGATGCAGAAAAAGATATACCAAATTCAGAACTCCAAAACATAAAAATAAAACTATGGCAGAACAGAATAAAAAGAAAATAACATTGAATAAAAATGAGAGGTTTACACAAGCCAAATCATTAATTTTAGAGCTAGGATAAGCAAAGATAATTTAAGGATCATAGATTTGGAGAGTTGGGGGGATGATGAAGTTTAAAAGTTGGAATAACATTCTGTAGGAGATAACGATAAAAATTGTCTTTAAGTTTCAAAAATGGAGAGAAAAGTGCTAATTAGCAAAATCCAAAGATTGCTGATGGGAAAAAAAAAACATAAAACCTTATGTTTCAATGATAAATAACAATCATGTCAGTTAGTAAAGAAGAATATGTGAAGCTATCAGGTAAACCAATTAAAATAGCCCAGAATATATGTACACGTATGCATGTATACATATTTACATATATATAAACACACATATGTGTGTATGTATCTGTATATATGTATGCATGCATATGTATGTATACACACAGAGATATATATAGATATATAATATACATATTATCTCTCTCTCTCTCTCTCTCTCTCTCTCTCTCTATATATATATATATATATATATATATATATATATATATTTGTGTCTGTGTGATTCTTAAAGGGAAAAGAGTAAGATGAGTAAGATGCACCTCAGAATAGCACATAGTCCCATGAGCATGAGGATGATATTTGATTCATTTCCTCAAAAGATATGAGAGGTCAGTAGGCTATTTTACATGTGAATACCTCAAAGAAGAGAAATACACACACTCATATACATATAAGGACAAAGGTATAGTTAATGATAATGTTTTCATGCTTCTAGGGCAAGACAAGAGTATTGCTTGGAGAAGTCTGGGGGGACATAACAAAATAAAAACAAAATTCTCATATTACTCAAGATCTAAAGCTTTAGGCAAAAAAAATTGAGGGGATAAAGACTCTGGGGAAAGAATCAAATTAATATTTTTATAGTTTAAATCTCTCACAACTGGCTCAATATTTTGGGTTTGGGTATTAGGAGGGTGGCAGAGAGAGAAATTGTGCGAGGATTGAGGAGATAAGAGATACCGGACAATTAAAGTCACACTTCTGATGAGCTAGGGGTCAAGAAGAGATGGGGAAATGTTTTTCATTTTTTTTTGTCTCAACTTGTCCAGGGGATTGTGAAAGAATATGATATAGCTGAGAAGATATACTTTGGAGAAAGTAGGAGTGGTGGTGGTCCCAGTAGTAGCAGGCCTGCTTGTTTTCCTTTGGGTACTCTGTAATCTATCTATGGTCTTCTTAAAGAGGAGTGGTACACAGAACAGAATATAATACCCTATATGTGGTCTGATAAAGGCCTATAACCTCATTATTTCTGGAAGTTATGCTTAGTTTATCGGAAGCGAGGAAATCTAAGATAGCATCACCTTTCTTTGATTGTCATATCACCCTGCACATTCATAACAAGCTTACAGTTCACCCAAGCCCCCATTTACAGATGAACTTCAATCTAACTATACCTCTTCCATCTTGTATGCAAGAAATTGATTTTTAAACACAAATGTAAAGATTTACATTTATCCCCATTATGCCATTAGGGTCAGTCCAATGGTCTAGTCTGTCATCATCTTTTTTGGATCTTGTCATTTGTGTATTAGCTCTTCTCAAGTTTCTATTAATGGCAGATTTGATGAGCACACCATTTATGACTTTATCCAAGTCATGGATAGAAATCTTAAATAACACAAGGTCAAGCACAGTTCCCTGGGATATCCTATAAGGACCTTTCAAGTTGACTTTGAAAAATTAACAAGTACTCTTTGAATCCAATGATTCAACCAGTTCTAAATCCACATTATTGCACTGGCATCTAGTTCACACATCTTAATTTTTTAAAATGAATTCATTAATATTGAGGTTAATCATTTCTACAGAATTTCCTAGTTTAGTAAGCTTATTAGAAAACAAAATGAGGTAATTCTGGCATGAGTTGTCCCTGTTGAAGCTGTGCTGATTCTTTGTAATTAACAAAGCCTTTCTAGATGTGTGTATGTATGTATGAGTGTGTATGTGAGAGAGAGAGACAGAGACAGAGAAAGAGAAAAAGAGAGGACATTCCAATTTTAAAATAAAAAAATGAAGAAAGTAAATTCACAGTGAACAGAAATGGAATACAAAGAATTAGCAAAAACAAAAACATAAAGGCAATATATGATTAATTATTAAAAAACACAAATTAAACAAATAAGAAATAAAAAAATTTAAACTGTTCAATTTAAAAGAGTAAAATTGAACGAGACATTGGAATAGTATTTTTGAATCTTGACATTATTACAAGGAATCAGAGTAGAACTTTAGGAGACACTAAGGAAATTTGTTAAAATGTTAACTGATATATGACTCTTACTGATTCTAGGATGAGAAAAAAACCCTAATAAATTTGCAAGATTCTGACAGCAATATTGTTTTTATAATATTTGAAGAAAGAAATACTTATAAGAATTTACAATTGAAATTTTAAGCTTTTTTTTGTCATGTGAATAGAAGCAGGTGCTTACGCTATTTCAATGAGGAAATGTTTATATAATGCAATTGGAAGGCTCGATTAATAAAACGAGCCAGGGTTAATTTTAGAATGATTGGAAATATATTTTTAAATGTCATGATTTGTCAAACTGGAAGGACTCAATAGCAAGAAACAAGTCAAAAGGAGAAAAACATCCAGTCTTCTCCAGAGTGCTTTACAATAAAAAGCAAATGAATGATTGCATGTGGGTTCTTTACATAAAATACTGAAAAATTATAAACACATAAGATAAGAACAATAAGGATAAACACTCTTTTGTTGAAAAGAATATCCATCATTATTGACTAACTTAGATAAAATCTTCTGTTATCGAGAAGACATTTTGAGAAAGGCATCCACATAGTTTTCCTGGGAGTTCCTGAATTATAATAATGTAAATATGTTTGAATATGTTTGTAGAGAATCAAGACATGTATCTCTGATTAAAAGAACAATAAATTTAAAATAATAAAACCTATCTTCAAAGTCTAGTTCAGCCACTAAGTGTCAAGTTAGTGCAAATCATTTTTCCTCTCTGTGCATCTCAGTTTCCTGTTCTATAAAATGAAGAGGCTTGACTGGCTGAATTCTAAGGTCTCTTCTTAAACCCTAAAGGTCTCCGAGTCTATATGTGTACTGACATATCATTCTTCTACTAGAATGCAACTCCCTCAAAATCAAGGACAATATCTTATCTGAACGTAGCAAATTATAGTTAATAATTCTAAAGAAACAAACGCTGTGGTGTTTGTTGGTATTGGTGAGAAACTAAACAGTAAAATGTTAATAAATATTGTCCCATCACCATTATCTTTAAAATTGCTCCCACAATCTAGTCTCTTTCACAAGTTTGTGATCATAAAATATTTAGAATTTGAAGATTTATATTCCTAACTTAACCAAAATGTAAAACGTAAAAAACAAAATATAATCGAGTGACTATACACTGCTCAAGATAAAATCATATTCCATGCTATCTTTGAAAAATGATAATGACTATTTTCATACTGTCTCCTAAATGCTTATATGTTTGATTATAAAAGTATTCATGATTTTTTCCCCAACGATTGATATTGTCCCTAAGATAACAGTATTTTCAAAGATTGTGAAGTCTCAGTCAAGAAAATAGAGAAAATAAAGACACAGATCATGTTTTCTTTACTGTTTTTCATTAAAGACAAGCACTATAGGGGAGAAAAATATTTAAAAACTGAAGAGTTGATTAAAGGTATGGTATCTGAGAATGAGATTTAGATTCCTTGATGATGACTGCTAACATAAGAATAACAGTCATCTGGCCAATGATGAAGTACGCATAGCAAAGTCCAGTAAGAATATATTTTCCTAAAGTTTTGCAAATCCAGTTAAAGAAAGTTTTAATCTAAAAAGGATTGGGGATGAGAGAGATAGCTTATATATATTCCCCAAGGTGGATACCATAGAAGGTGACTGCAATAAGGGGGTAATAAACATCAGAGGCCTAGAAATTCATAAGATTTAGAAAAACAGTAGAAATAAAACTATACACACATACATGCATGTATTATATATATATATAATACATATGTGAAAAGACATCATGTATATACACACATAGGTATGTATGTATATGTGCATATATACACATGCATATATGCATACAAAGATGCCCAAAATACAAAGTAGAAGTAAAAAAAAAAAAGAGGGACTAGACATTCTGACACAAAGAATTAAAAAAGTAAAGTCCTATATGTATCACTGAGCCTTCGTGGGTTGAAACCCTTGACAGAAGTATAGCTTTGCAGAGGTATAACTTATTCAAGAATGCTGGTATAGAGTTTTTAGACAATGATTGGAGGCATCATTTTATATTAAAAAGTGTTTTTCTGTGGTTAAACTTAGCAATTAGAGGATGAAGTATAGTTGAGAGGATCTGGGTTCTCCTCCTCCTCCACTTCTTCCTCGTCCTCCTTGTCCTTGTCCTCCTTTTCCTCCTCGTCCTTTTCCCCCTTCTTCTTTCCTTCTTCTTTTTCTTCAGAATTAGCATTTATATAATATTTTAGGCATGTGTCAAGTGCTTCATATGTTTTGTCATGTGATCCTCTCCAGCTGATCAAACAAATCAGCTAGGTGGTGGAAAGTCTGAGTTCAAATCTGGCCTCAGACACTTACTAGGTGTGTGACCCTGGCCAATTTGCTTTACTTCTGTTTGCCCCAATTTCTTCCATTGTAAAATGGAGATGATAAGTGTTGTTTTGAGGGTCAAAAGAAATGATGATCATAAGATGCTTACATAGCAGATACCAAGCACTATGTAAACATTAGCTGTTCTTATAGTAAGTGTTGTTTTATTCCCATTTACAGATGAGGAAACTGGATTAGAGGTTAAATAACCTTCCCAGGGGTATCCTAACAAGTTTCTGAGGCATGATTTGATCTCAGGTCTCTTTTACCTACTCTACCCACTACAACAACTAACTGTCTCAAGTGTAAAGGTCAGTGGAGAGTGAAACAAGTTATTCTTTTTTTTGTTTATTTGTTTTGAGGGGAAAGGTATAAAGGTACGACTACCTGAACACAAAATAGGAGTTTGAGAAACAGATTACAGTCCTGACACAGAGACATGACACAGTAGTGATGGGAAACTTCAACCATCCAGGTATCTGCAAGAACTCTTTGTCTAGAAAAACAGCAAATAACATTTTTTCTTGTTTTAATGTTAATTTAATCCATCAAAAGACAGAAAAATAAACAGGAAAATTATATTATGGAACTGAATCTCATTAACAGTTAAGGGGCACTGGTTGTTCATGTAAAAATGAGGAAATATTAGGACAAAATGACTCTTCTAGAGCTGATGATAAAAAAGGAGAGGAATTAAAGAAAAATCTAACTTGCACCTTAGATTTTTTTGGGAAAAAAAAGGTTTCCAAAAGGGTTTGAGGATGGTAGGGTCCCATGTATTAATATTCTATTGGGAAATTAGTATAGGAAAAATACAAACTGGTTAGAAATGATATCCTAAAGACAGAAGGGAAACAATTCCAATGAGGAAAGAAAATGTTTAAAGAGATTAGTGATGATATGCAAGTAACTCTCACCAAAGCAACTAGATTTTAAAAGAAATGTACAGAAGATGGAAGAAAGACCAGTCCATAGAGGATGGATATGACAAGGCATGACAGATCCCTATGTAGTGTCAGGAATGTGAAAGATCAGAAGAAGCAGAGGCTGATAAGGGAAACTAAGGAGGGCAAAAAAAAAAAGGTTTTTTTTTTTGTTTTATGCCTCTACTAGGAGAAAAAGAGTTTTAGAGGAGCAATAGGGCCTTTATTTGGGGGAGGATATGACAAATATAGTTTACAGCAGAGAGAAGGCAAACATGCTCAATTTTTATTTTACTTTTTTTTTTTGTTAAGGAAAATTACCTTTGCACTGAAAATGACTGAACAGAAATAGCTAAAGTAGAGTTTATATACAATATAAATAAGGAGAAAGAAACAAAGCACTTAGATTCCATTCCATTGATTAAATCAAGTCGACTAGCCAGGATGAGCTATAACTTTTGTGTACAGAAAAATAACAAACAAAAAACCTTGCAGATATGATCACTATTGGTAATATCTGAAAGATTATTGAAAACAAAGTACTGTTAGATTGGAGGACAAATGTCCTGATTTTCTTAACAGCAAAAGAAAACAAAAACAAACAAACAACAAGAAGAAGGGAAAAAAAAACCCCCAAACTAGTGGTAGTGGGGAGATTCCATAAACTATAGGCCAGTGAGGTTGACTATGATACCTGGGAAAATTCTAGAACAGAATGTTAAAGAGAGAGTTGGTGGTAATCCAGAAAAGGACTTTGTGAAAATGATATGATGGTTTACTTAGGGAACACTAGATATTTAGCTGAAATTTTACTGAAAAATAAATTTCTTTAAAAGTTACTAGATATTGTATAAAATATCTGGGAGTCCACTTACAAAGATGCATATAAGAAATACATGAATTAAACTACTAAACTCTTTTTGCAGAAAAAAAGAAAGACAAATAATTATGAATAATTGGAAATAAATGATTGGGTAATTGTTTATGGTTGAGCTGTGGCAAAATAATATAAATGACAAAATTATTGAATTTTACAAATTTATGTATAATTTATTTATAAATTCAATACCATGCAATCAAACTATCAAAAGTTTAAAGAACTAGAAAACAAAATTCAATATTTTTGTAGGGGAAGATCAAAAATCTTAAGAGAAATAATATTTAAAATGTGGAACAGAAAAGGGGTCTAACAGTATGAGATATCATGCCATACTACTGCATATTTCTCATTGAATCAATTAATACTAGATTAATAAAAGTTGATTAGTGAAACATATTAGATATGCAAAAAGCAGAAGCAATAGAATGTTGTACCTTACTGTTCAATAAAAATTACCTAGCTAAACCCTATTATTGTAAATGTAGGAAAATGAGGACCAGAGATATTGTGACCACATAGGTGTTGTTGTTGTTCAGTCTTTTCAGTTGTGTCCAACTCTTTGTGACCCCATTTAGGGTTTTCTTGGTAAAGATACTCTAGACACTGGATATTGGAGTGGCTTGACATTTCCTTCTCCAACTCATTTTGAAGATGAAAGAACTAAGGTAAACAGGCTTGAATGACTTGCCCAGAGTCACACAGCTAGTAAGAGTCTAGTGCCAGAGTTTAACTCAATTCTTCCTGAATTCAGGTCCAATGCTCTGTCTGTTGTACCACCTGGCTGTCCTTGACCACACAGGTAGTGAAAAGCCAGAAGTAGAACTCAGGCATCCTGACTCCTACTCCAATGCTTTTTCAATATTTGTTTTCATATTTAAAGTGTTGTTTTAATGTTATATATATAATGCAATGTAGGAAACTTGAGGATATGTGAAAAGTATAAGACATGAATATAATAAAGAAGTAAATTCACTCTATCCCTTCCTTATCTCTTCTTCTTGTCTTTTCCTTCCCTTCCCTTTCCTTTCTTTTCCCCTTCCCTCCCCCTCCTTCCTTCCTTTCTTCATTCCATTTTAAAAAATAATTCTAATTATGTATTTTGTTTTTTTCATAACCTCCATTTCTTATCTCCCCTGCCCAATTCTCTAAGAATTATACAAATCATACATAAACAAAGTGGTCAAATATGACCTCAAACCAGTATATAATTAAGAACCAAATGAGATTGTTTTAATGCTATGTGCCAAAAGGATTCAGTTATTTTAGGTCAAGATGCTCTTGTCATTCCTAATTAAGACTTTTACCTAAAACACTTTCAGGCTAAAGTTTAGAAGACTAGAATTTAGTTCATATTTTTTCTCATTATATTAAGCTATTTAAAGTCAAAGGAATTACATTTATATGGGATCTTCCAAAGAAGAGTAGGGGAGGGGGAATTTAATTCAATAAATTCAATAATGTCATCCGTTATCATCTGTACATTTAAAATTTTCTAATTATTTCAAAATTTTTCTAATAGGTTTACTGGACTTATTCTTCTTAGAAAGCTTTAAATTGCTTTTATTGCTCATAAAGAAAGTAAAAGTATTATCTTGCTGTGAAGGTGACCCTGAGTTCAAGAACTCTGATGAATATAGTGGAGTGAAAATTCTGGCAATATCTGACAAGCCAGAAAACCTTCAAGTATTGGCTCAGAGACAGAATATGCCATTTTTGGAGGAGAAGCATTGCTAAGTATGTCGAGGTTTAGACAGTAAGTGATTACTTGTTTGACCTTGGTGATAAAAACATAAAATAGCCTCATTCCTATGTTGTCCCCTTCTTTGCAGGGATGATGGTAGAATAGTTAAATGGATTAGAAAGGATTTTCAGATGCACACAGTTTTTAGATCATCTGTAGACATTTGTCTAATTGTTGGTACTCTTAGGGTTTAAGCTTTGCATAAGTGGCCATTAAGCTGGTATGCAACTGGAAAAACAGAAGCATATCCATATTAAATACTAACATTCTTACTACAAATGGAGCCAGAAGATAGAAATAAGTTTTATCTAAAATGAAATTATACCCAAAATGAAAGGCTTACTCCTAGGTTATCTATAGAGAAATGTATCAGGGAACACAGAACTGCTTTCTCTCTCTCTCTCTCTCTCTCTCTCTCTCTCTCTCTCTCTCTCTCTCTCTCTCTCTCTCTCTCTCTCTGTTGTACTATGGTTCTTGTGTTTTGGAAGAAAAGACATTTGAGATCAAAGATGAGACCTAACTCTAGTTAGCCTTTGTCACAGCTGCTAATCTCTCTCTCTCCTGGGATATTTGGTCATCTAGTTATTTCTCCTCTTATTGCTTAAGAGGACATAAATTAGAAATTATAGAGATATTTTCACATCATATGTGTATGAAAGTAGAAGACAATGAAAAAGTAAATCAGATCTTTTTCCTTTCCTTTCCAAAACAATTATATATTTCTTCTTTACATAAATGTCTTTTCTTTTCTCCCCTACTCAGAAAGATAACACAGAGTAAGAAAGTCTTCCCAACTTTAGCTGTATTCTTTAGAGATATATATATAGATATTCTTATATTATAGAGATATAGATTCTTATGTAAGAGTAATATTCTACTACATTCATGTATCACAGCCCTACTCAGTAGATATTAACATTTTTCCAGTTCTTTGCTACTACAAAATGTATCATTATAAACATGGTGACTTATACATGGCTTCTTCTCTGACATTCTTAAGTCATATGCCTATCACTGGGATCATGTGTCAAACTGCATAGATACTTCAGCCACTTTCTTAGCATAATTCCAGAAGACTGTCCAGAATGGTTGACCAACTTCACTTCTCAACCAATAGCATACTAATGTGTCTGTATTTCCATTTCCCCTTAAATACTATTACCATATTTTGTCATTCTTTTCAATTTGCTGGATGAGAAGGAATTTTTGGTTATTTTGATTTGCAGTCCTCATATTATCGCTGATTTGGAGAAACCTTAAAATGGCTGTTATTAGTTTAAAATACTTCTTTTGAAAATCATTTGTTCATTTTGATCAATTATCCATTAGAGAACTATGGTTGGTCTTAAATATTTTAATTTTTCCTCACTTATCTTGGATATAATATCATAAAAAATATTGATACTTTTTTCCTGACAATTCCTTTCTTATCCTAGTTGAAATAATTTTGTTACTGAAAAAGTTTTTCAATTTCATCTAATCAAATTTTTCTATTTTGTATTCTATTATTGCATCTATCCTTTGTTTTGTCTCTAATTTTCCTCTTAGTCATAGTGATGAAATTTCCTTGATGTGATACTCTTTTAATGGTATGACCTTTAAAATTCAGTTAATGTATCCATTTTGAACTTATTATAGCACTTGGTATAATATGTTGGCTTATACCTAATTTCTGCCAGAATACTTTTCAGTTTTCCAAACACTTGTTTTTAAATACAAAGGATTTCCTTTAAATATTTTTTGTTCCTTTGCTTTTAACACACTGGTCTTTTACAGTGATCTACTATTTATTATTATTTTTTAAATCTAGTAAAAAAAAGTTTTGGTACTTACTATTTTATATGTGAAACTTGACATATTAGAATGGTATTCTCCCATCAATACTACTGTTTTCATTGTTTTCCTAGTAGCATAATTTTTATTATATTGTCTTAGCTGTGCAAAGAACCCTGAATATTCTTCTGATTATTTAAATTATTCTCTATTTCTTGAGGAAGGTTTTGTAATTATATTTGTAAATACATGTCTTATTTATTATATATATCTTGATTTTACTTTGACAAATTAACTCCAAGCTGTTTTGTGGATTTTGCTATGTTTTGAAAAGGATTTATCTTTCTATTGTTTTCTTTGATATTTCAGTATTCCTATATAGAAATGCTAATGGTTTTGTGTGTTTATTTTGTATACTGCTGCTTTACTGGTGTTATTAATTGCCTCAACTAATTTCCTTCTGGTTATTGTTGATTCTCTGGAGTTTTCTAAATATCCAACACAATATTAGCAAATAGGGGTAGTTTTGTCTCTTCTTTCCCTATGTTCATGTTATTGATTTGTTTCTCATGTCAAATTATAATTGCTAGGCTTACCAGAATTATAACAAGCAACAGTGGGGAAAGTGTGTATCAAGAAAGTAGGTTCTATAGACAACTTGACAAGACTTGAGGATCTTCATATGGTTTGCATAGTCTCTTGCCTTAAGGCTGTTATGAATGAATGATATTTGTCTTTCCGTCTATGTATCTATGTATCTATCTATCTATCTATCTATCTATCTATCCTTATCTAATACCTGAAGGATATAAATATGGAGAACTCCAGATGTGGGAATTCCTTCCAATAGCAGATCTTAGTTGGTCTATGATGTGACAGTCAAGTGTTAGGGAATTTTCAGTCATAGAAGTTCAATGACTTGCTTGGAGTGAAAGAGCTGATGTGAGAGGTGGAATTTAAACCCAGGTTTTCTGAACTTTTCATCAAACATTGTACCTAAATTCCATGACCAGAATCCTGTCTTCCCTCTTCCCTTCTCTCCTCTCTCTCTCTCTCTCTCTCTCTCTCTCTCTCTCTCTCTCTCTCTCTCTCTCTCTCTCTCTCCAGCCCTCATTCACCCTCTCTACTTTGTTTCTGTCTTTCTCTTCTTTTCTCTTCTCTTCTCCCTGTGCAATCCTCTCTCTGTCAGTGCAATGTTTAATGAAACTGTAAAAGCACCATCAGTGTTCCCCCTGGACTAGTAAAAAGACCCAAGGATAGTTTATTTTCTGTGAAAAAAACAAACAAACAAACAAAAAAAACCCAAACCCTGTGAAACACAGTAACCAAAGAAGGGACTCTAGAACAATATACCCGATGTTCTACTTATTCAACAATTATTAAAAGCTAATAGCTGTAGGCAGCTAGGTGATATAGTAAATAGAACAATGGGCCTTTAGTCAGGAAGACGAGTTCAAATGCAGTCTCAGACATTTATTAGCTATGTAACTGTGGGCATCATTTATCATTTGTCTGCCTTACTTTTCTCATTCATAAAATGGAGATAATAATATAGTCTACCTCCTAGGTTACTTGTGAGGATCGAATGAGATAATTTTTGTAAAGTGTTTATCATAGTGCCTACACTTAATAAATACTTCTTTCCTTTCTACTTTTCATTACCCAACTGGACTCCTACCAGCAATGTTTCTTTTTTTTTTTTTTACTTTTTAGGCATTTGGGGTTAAGTGACTTGCCCAGGGTCACACAGCTAGTAAGTGTCAAGTGTTTGGTCTGAGGCCGGATTTAAACTCAGGTCCTCCTGACTTCAGGGCCGGTGCTCTATCCACTGCGCCACCTAGCTGCCCCAGAATGATTCTAATAACTCTTAGAGTCTACCTAGATTTCCAGAGAGGCTGCATGGTATAGTGAGTGGACAGCTGGCTTCAGAGTAAACAAGATTTAGGTTTAAGTTCCATGATACACACTGGCTTTGTGACATAACCTGTCTGTACCCCCATCTCCCCATGCAACTCTCAAATTGCTGATCTTCATGTGTAGGGGATGTTTCTCAGCAGATGTTCTGCTGATGAAATCACAGGTCTAGAAAAAAAGAAGAAAAATATTTCTTAAAACTCTATATTTACTTATAGTAACCACTTTTTTTTTGGCCTAAACTTTAGGAGCAATAAATCTATATTAGGTTTTAAGAGGCTTTAAGAAACCAAAAAATGTCTCTCATCTTCCATTAGTTTATATATTATCCTTTCCTTAGACTTGAAAAGCAAGAAATATGACCATTTTAAACACTGATTCACAGTTGTTTAATGTGCGTATTTTATGGATACTTTTTTCAAGTAATGGCCACACCCTCTAGAATTCTCCTTTGTAACAAAGAAAAATGGTTAAACAAAACCAGTAGACTTGGCCACCATGTCTGATACCCTTTTCAATATTCCAAGTACATAGTCCCCCATTTCTCTATAGAATGGAGGGGAGTATATTTCAACATGTCTCCTCTGGATTCAAGATCCATGCTTAATATATTTTTAATATGGATATTTAAAAACACTATCTCCTTTATAAAGTGACATATTTAGTTCCATGAATCACAAAACTAAAGACATTAGGCCTATTCATTCATTCCTTTCTTCATTTTACATAGTAATCTGTGATTACGCAGTAATCTGTGAATTACCTCAATTCATCAATAAATAGATAGGAGCAGGGCAAAATTTTAAGTGGTTATATTTCTATTACTTTTTATTTCCATTTCAGCCTCTGTCCATTGACAAATAAGCAATGTCATTCACAGCTTCTTTAACAAGAGAAGTAGAATAGGACTTGCTCAATTTCAGTTAAAATGAGATATATAATTATTTGAATCCATTTCTGTGGATTTTTTAAGGTGTTCTGAATTTGAAATTAATGAGGTTCAACTATACACTTCCATATAGTAAAGCATGTGAGCAAAATGAAAGTACAGGAGATTTTACATCCTCAGGCCAGTGACTTATCTATTGGAGCACATTTGGTCCCTGGTGTGGCACAAAACACTTGATTTCATTCCTGTTTCTAGACAAAATGCCTCCATATAAGTGGCCCATGCAGCAAGCAATTTGATCATTTATAACTGAGGGACCACTTTAAACCAGAGGAAGACACCCAGGAGAACCATGGTTTCCACCAAAAAAAACACAAAACACTAAGATTGTGCAATAGTTTTAAGCACTGTAAGGAGGAACTTCTTCACGGAGAAAACTTCTAAAATGAAGCAATGTGTTCAGCAGAATACAATGTCCAGTGACCTCGGTTTGGCTTGTGCCAACAGGAAGGTTCTTCCAAAGTAATGTTGCTATCTGATCTGCTTTCATTCCTACTCTGAAAGATCTTGAATGAATTGAGAAGTACTTGAGAATTTTCATCATCAAAACATGTGTATTGTAAAGTTTGTCTCCTTTTCTATTTAATGCTAGTAGGTATTTTCAAAGGAATATTTGATCATGTAAGAAACACTTTGCTAAGTACTGTGGAGAGGAAAATAACGAATAAAATCTGGTCTTTACTTCAAGGATATACATACATATATATATAATATATATATATATAATATATATAATATATATATTATATATAATATATATATAAATTATATATATATATAAACATGCAATATACATATACAAAGATAAGACAACCATGCAAATATCAAGACAGGATCTATCTATCTATCTATCTATCTATCTATCTATCTATCTATCTATCTATATGTATATATATATATATATACTTATATACATATATGAAGATAATACAACTATGCAAATATCAACAAGACAGGAAGGAGAAGGTTGAAAGAAGCACAATTAAAATATGGAAACATAGAGGGTGAATGATTAATTCCAATGGCATATCCCAGGGAAAGCTGTTTAACAATGAGAAATACAGCATCCAAATAGAATTTTGGTCAAATTTGGTCAAAGGATATGGACAAATATTCCTCTGAAGAAAATTTTTGAACTATCAATACCCATATGAAATAATTCTCCAAATCACTAGTAATAATAAAATAAAAATAAAAATAAAAATTAGTCTTGGGTTTGATAAGCTCATTGATTATAGAAAAACATTGATAGACTTTCATAAAATAATGAAGAGTGAAATGAGCAAAACCAAGAGAATGTTGTATATAGTAAGAGCAATATTCTTTTTAAAACAACTTTGAGTGGCTAAATCTTTATGACTATTATAAATATCCAAATTAACTACAAAGAACATATGAAGGAAGATGCTATTTGAATCCAGAGAAAGAATTGATAAATGGAAATACGTATAGAATGATTTTACATATATATGCACATATATATGTATATGTATATGTATGTGTATATATATATGTATACATATATATGCATACATACACACATATTTGTGTCTAATGGCAGCCATCTCTAGGGTGGGGGGGAAGGAAGAAAAAAAGGAAAAAAAGTTATGTGATAACTTTATCATATATTTAAAAGGAATAGCAAGTTGTACAAAATAGTTTAGCAGTTTCATGTACGATCATCTTTTTTATTCTATGTTATAGAAATGCTTGTGTTATTTAACAGATTAATAAAAATAAAACAAAAAGAAATTGGTAAAAAAAAATTACAAATATGGGAATAGTAAATGTTGGAAGGGAATGACAAGCACACTACTCATCAGAGTTAAAACGCTAAATTGAGCAAACCATTCTAGAAAGCAATTTGGAATTACATTAAGAATATGGCTAAAATGGTCACAGTTTTTGATCCAGAAATACTGAAGAAATTCATTGCCAAATAGGAAGGCCCCATTTTCAGTAGCACTTTATTTATTTTTTTTTTGACAAGGCAACTAGGGTTAAGTGACTTGCCCAGGGTCACACAGCTAGTAAATGTCAAGTGTCTCAGGCTGGATTTGAGCTCAGGTCCTCCTGACTCTAGGGTCAGTACTCTACCCATCACACCACCTAGATGCCCCGGTAGCACTTTTGATAACAGCAAAGACCTGGAAGCAAAATAGATACCCATGGATTGAGGAATGGCTAAACAAGTTATGGTATATGAATGGGACAGGACATTATTGTAGTATAAAATGATGAACATCAAGAAACTTGGGGAAATTTATGAACATGTAAGGATGAGGATGCATAGAAAGAGAGTAAAAAGTATAAGGAAGAGATCTATATACCTACTTTTAAGAGATAAAAGGAAGGAAGGAATAATAGAGACTGGTAGAAATTGCCAGAGAGGCAGGATGATCTTACTCTTCTGAGTAAAGTAAGAGATGAACTCATTTGGATCTGATTCTTACCAACTAGTAGGGACTATTTGTTCAAATATAAATGATAGGACCTATGAGGCTGGGGCAGTGATCAATACAACTCAGAATTTGTGATAGAGAACGAGGGACACATAGCCTAGCACACACTAGATCTTTAGAAAGATGATTTTAAAAAGTTCAGGAACAGGATTGGTAGGGTGACATCCAAGAACAATCTTCAGGGAATGAGACCCAGGAGGAATGGGACATTATCAAGAATGAAATTCTAAAGACACAAAAAAAGACCAAATTCTAACAAGTATGAAAAAATGTGTCTAGTGAAGGGTTGTAAGAAGAGGTAGTTGTATGTGGGAAAGTGTACCTCTTTATATTTAAGGGAGTTGACGGGAAATGGCTTTCCCATTGTGAAGGAGAGACTGAAGGATCATGATGGGTAGAAGCCTCTGGGAACAGGAGAAGTCAGAGAACTTTTACTCTCAGCAAATAAAGATGTAGGCCCAGCAAGCAAGTATATCAGTAGTGAATTGATGGCAAGTAGGACTATGGCAACCTTGAACTGAGTATGATGATAAGAAGTTGTAACATTGTCTGACTCATTGACTTATTTAAAGAATGATTAAAGAATTTGCCATATCTGCTTGTTATTCTGAGGCATGGTGAAGTTATTTCCTCTCCTTTCCCATTCCACTGCCTCATCTCTGCTTGACCAACTGGCAATTTGTCCTTAGGAGTTTCCTGCTTTACTTAAGTTTTGTTTATTTATTATTTGTATTTTTATAAGAAATTTTTGTCTTCAGATAAAGATGTGCTAATTTTTGTTGTATTCTAAGGGTTTGCTATTAAATAATGGATCACTCAAAGGACAGAAGGCCAAAGGAGCCTGAGACTAATTACCTTGGACTAAACCAGTTGAAGCTCCATTAAGTTCCCTTCCTGACTCTACAGAAAGGGGCTTTGTAGGTAATTCATCGACCAATCTGCATTTTAAAAATACAACTACAGAGAAAGAAAGCAAAGATAAGTTATGGAGGATGAATATAAAATTTGGATATGACAGACCTTTAACAGTATTATAAGTAGTGCTTATTTTTTTAACTGAAGCTATTGAAAAAATCTGAGGGAAATAAAACAATCTTTTTTTGAAGCATTATTGAGGAAAAGAGAAGGATCATAGGAAGAATAGAATTACTAAAGGTATTTGAGATGATAATAGAAAACAGAGAGAAGGCATATCAACTCTAGACTCTTTTCTTCATCTTCTATAAATTCTGTAACCTTACCAGCTCTGTTTTGGCTATAATTTCTCTGTACCTGACTCATTTATTTTACATACAAACATACATATATACCTCTGTGTGTGTGTGTGTGTGTGTGTGTGTGTGTGTGTGTTGTGTGTGTGTGTATATATATATATGTACATACACCTTCATACGTCCATTATATCTGTATCTATATCTATCTACCTATCATCTATCACCTATCTTTTTCTTGAGCTTCAGTCCTATAATCACCAATTACCTATTAGATGTTTTGAACTGAATATTGCAGAGATACATGAAAACCAATGTGTCCCAAACTGAGCTTACTATCTTTCCCCCAATCTCTCTCCTCTCCCAAATTTCCTTATTTTTATCAAAGACATCACAGTCCTTTCAGTCTCCCATAACCTTGGCGTTATCTCTCACCCTACATATACAATCAGTAACCTCTTGCTTAAATTAATGTAATGACCTTTTAGTCGACCTCAAGTCTCATCATCTGGTCCATCCTATACACTGTGGCCAAAGTGATTTTGCTTATGTATAGATCTTACTGTGCCATTCATCTATGCAATTAATCCCTGTATCTCCCAATTGCTTTTAAGATATTATATAACCTTTTGTTTAGTTTTTAGAGATTTTCTCACTGTGGCCACAATTGTATATTTCTGGCCGGATTGAATATTTCTTCTCCTTCTGTACTACGTGATCCACTCAAACTATACTTCTCTCTGTTATTACATACAGTAAGCCACCTGCCCTCTGCATACTTTTACATATGAATCTCCCATGCCTTAAAGGCACTCCTTTTTTACTTTTGCCTCATAGAATCACTGTCTTCCTTGAAGATGTAGCCTAAGCACCATCTTCTGCAAGAAGCCTATGCTGATTCTCCTACAACCCCAACTATTAAAGCTTGCCTTCTCAAACTATAGCTTGTATTTAATTCCTTTCTTTTTCTTTTTGTTTATTTGATTTATATTTATTCTGTATGATCTTATATTTGGATTCATTACCTTTTCTATTGAAATGTAACCTCCTTGAGAGTAGGTATTGTTTCATTCTATATTCCTGTATCCTCAGCACCTAGCCCAGTTCCTAGCACATAGTGGTAGCCTAATAAATGTTTGTTGATTGAATTATTGTTGCATATTTCTTTGCCATTCTTGTTTTCTTTCTTTTTTTGGGGGGGGGGGTTGGGCAATGGGAGTTAAGTGACTTGCCAAGGGTCTCACAGCTAGTAAGTGTTATGTGTCTGAGGCCGCATTTGAACTCAGGTCCTCCTGAATCCAGGGCCAGTGTTCTATCACCGCACCACTTAGCTGACCCCCATTCTTGTTTTCTTAACATGTATGCACTTGCCACTGATTATTTGGTAACCTACAGAAGAGAATACTTCTATCTGTAAAGGAAGAGGAAACTTTTTTTGTCATTTAGCATGTTCAACTTTTGAACTTTTGGTTAAGTAAATCTTTTTTTGGTGAGGCAATCGGGGTTAAGTGACTTGCCTAAGGTTACACAGCTAGTAAGTATCAAGTGTCTGAGGTCGGATTTGAACTCAGCTTCTCCTGACTCCAAGGCCAGAGTTTTATCCACTGTGCCACCTAGCTGCCCCCTGGTTGAGTAAAATTGACAACATCAGTGAGGGCTTGTGAGTTATATGTTAGAGAGGATGCTTTCAACCTGGTGTAGCTCTTTTAGGGCTCACTTGTGATAGGGACCATGGGAGCTACATGTATTAAGATTCTTTGTAATGAACCACACATGGACGATGAGCTTGAGAAGAGGAGTTTGGGCTACAAGTTGTGCAGTGTTTTCAGTGCTCTCAAATGCTTTCTTCTACAGAAGTCTTCGACACAAACGTTCAGTGGACACTGTGAGCCACAAATCTTGGAATCTTGGAATCTCAGAAGAATCACAATGATGAGTTACCCAAAGTGCAAGAGAAAGATGCATGATGGGTATAATGTAGGGCACAGAACATTTACCAAGAATGATTTGTGTGAGAGAAATAGCATAAAAAGCATCATAGAATGTGTGTATAAATGGAAAATAAGGTGGTCATGTAAGAGCTGACACTGATGTATAGTTCTTTAAGGCACAGCAAGCACTGTGGGAGATTTATCTCATTTTGTCATATAGGACACAATACATAGACAGCCCACGTGGTACATTGGTACTCTCAATATACTAAAAAAAGAATGATAGAGAGGCCCTGTTGCCTTTATGGGCCATTTATAGAAAAAGCATAGGTAAGAATTTCCCAGCATGAGACACACAAAGTACCGTATCTATGAAATCATGGATTCATCAAAATATCCCTGATAAGTGTCCTATCTAAGTTTCCCTGGTAAGATTTTTGAAGACACACATGATCTGATACAATTTGGGAGGCACCCTGCCTCCTTTTTCAGTGTGTGTTTGGTTCTTTATAAATCTTGGATTTCTACCCTATCTGGGACTTATAGCCCTAACTATCATTTTATCAAATCAAAGGGAAAATAACTGTGTTTGGGCTATGATTGGATGAGAAACATTAGATAATTTAAAAGAGATACTTAATGATTATGCAAGTCCAACTGGGATTCAAAGTGTAGTCTACATAAAGAGCCCACTTAGTAGAGTTCTAACTTTAAGAGCAGTCTCTACATGTGAATAGAGATATAAAGACAAATCACTTTTTCCTCCCGTGTATATGAGGATGTATTTTGTACAAAGGAAGCATAAGTACATCATTTGACTCATGATTAATAGAGTGTTTATGTATATGGAGGCAAAGAAATATTGGAACTTGTTCATGTACAGAAATAGCTCTCTTCACATCTGTATTTCTTGCACAAAGTGGTGAAACTTACATGATCAGCATAGGTACATCTATATCTATATCTGTATCTGCATCTATATCTATCTATATATCTACATACATACATAACATATGTGTGTATGTGTGTATATATATGTATATATACATATACATGTATATGTATATGTATATATACATATATACATATATATGTATATATATATATATATATATATATATATATATATGTGAAACAATGGTTTTATTTTACTTCAGAACTACCTTTGCCCTCATTTTCTTATTCTGAAAATCATTAATGAAAGAAGGTAGGCATATGTGTATGTGTTTGTGTATGCATGTGTATGTGTGTGTATGTAGGGCATGAGATGAGGTTTCTGGTTGTCTTCCCGTCTCCTACTCCCCTTTTTATCCCCTCCTCCCAAACACAGATTGTATCATTAGTATTTGAACAGCAAGCAAAAATCCAATCTGTGAATCTGAGAGCAGGCCTTGCCTCAGACCTTTGATGTCCTGTCACATGATGAGTTAAATCCTATGCTTCATCACATCAGGTTTTAATTTGCTACAATAGAAATAAATTACATACTGAGTAGAGGGACAGATAGTGTCTGTTTAATACCAATTTTCTGAAGTGGTTGGAGGCGGCATTTAAGTCAAATGATCAGGATCAGAAAATATTGCAATTTGTCAGCTTTATTATGTTTCTGGTAATTTGCCATATCCATAATTTAGGTATTTAGGAAATTCTTGCTTTGAGGTCAGGCATTTATTGCCCTTGATGATAAGACTTTGTTCCTTGATGCAGTCTGGCAGAGGAGTAGTTAACATCATATGGGAAATGTTAATCCTGCCCCTCTCAGGAATATTCAGCAATCCTGCAATTTTAGACATGTTTCTAATTTCCTTTTTAAGAGCCAAAGTGTAGAGATTAGAATAGATAGCAAGTGGAATTATTTACTGACTCATTTCATTAAGTCCTTGGACTCTAGTCATGTCTGAAAGAGATCTAGTTAAAGAATTGCTACAAAATTCAGAAAAAACAACAAAATACCCACCAGAAACTGGAATTTCTATTTCCAAGTCGGTTTGTGCTGAACAGTGGTGCAAATTCCCATGTTTCAGGGAAAATTAAGAGCATATGTTTCAGAATTCAGTTCTAATTTGCAATGAATTGCTTCAGTAAAACCACTTATATCAATATTGTTAATCTTAATGGTTTCAAGTGACCCATGTTTTAATAATCCAGACCATCAGTTGAGGGCAATTCTCTTTTCCTAATTAAGAATGTTTGACCACAAGAGGGAGTTCCTTGCCAACTGTTTACTTATCCTGAAAAGATATTGTGCACTGAAGTTACAAAGAAAAATAACACCAAATATCTCTAGTTCTTTCAGGGTTTTTAGGCCAAGGAAGTCATCACAATTGATATAAATGCACACCCTTCAATGGATCTTTAGAATGAAATATAATTTGCACTACAAAATTCAATTTTGAGGATAACATACCCATTTTTCTTTGAAAAAGAAATGATGCATCATGTATTTGAAAGTGGTTTCCAAATTTGCACCTGCAAAATCACAAATGTGCCCATTTGTGTACAAAACCCACATTTGCACATGCAGAGGAGCATTGGAGGGCATATATTATGCTACTGTACAACTAATTTGGTTAATTTGCATGAGTAAAGATAGCTTTGTCTACATAAATTGATGCACATTCATATGCTGACTTTGGCACTATCAATGAAGGCAGTGCAGGGTACAGATATAACTTACAAAACTACACAAATTAAATTAACACCTTTAGAGAGGTAAGAGTTAGAACTCCAACAGTGGTCTTAAAATCTGTGTTAAGGTTATTTTTCCCATGATTAGATAGGTGTACAATATACATAATAATTTCATCATATATTAGAAAATGAAATGTGTTTGCTATCTCATCACAATTCAAGTTATAATAATATGTAATTCAGAAGTATCCTAGTAAAATGTGCAGGGCTTGGAAATGATATTAGCATAATTAGGAAATGATATTAGATATGCAATGTTGTTCTATGTCTCTTTTTCATTTAAGGCAAAGCGTTAGGATTGTTTCATAACTTGTAAATTATTTCTTCAGAAGCTGATTTCAGTGATGAGGATCCCGAAAGGATTGCTTGATAGGAGAGTAGCCGGACTCAAAAGCCAAGAGTCAGTCTCTAGATTCTCACAGGCCTCCCCTCCATCCCATTTCAAAGCACCTTTCTTCCTTTCTTACGATTAGAGATTGTCTTTCTTCCCGAGGACATTGCTTTTTAGTGCAAGGCACCGTGGAAATAAATATAGAGAAAATTAATAAGTGTGCTCGTGGTAAATGTGGTAATTCTGACAAATCTTACTTGGAGAAAAATATTATATTGTGCCTCTATTCCTGGTGTTCCTTGATGGTTCAAGTTACAAATCTATGATACAGGAGAAAATTCCAGTAATTTTTTTAAACTGCCTCCTGCTACCCCTTCCTTTGATTCTTAGAATTCTATCATTTTAGACTGTTTTGGACACATTTTTACCACATGAAGTTGTGCATTATTAAAGAGGATTTCTTTTTAGTATAACTTGAACTGGTAAGAAAGGAAACCCAGCCCCAATGTGACTCAAGCCGAGCTTTCAGCTTTCTACAGGGGTTGTCCACACCTGGTCACAAGTCAACCATGGGGAGGAATAAGGGATAGCACATGTTTGTCAGGTTCTATCAATCAGAATGCACACACACATACACGTATAAACCTATATACATAAATGTCTTAAGGCATGAGATTCTGGACATTTTTAAATGCAAAAAAAAATAAACATATACAAAATATACATTTTTATCATTGTAAATGATAGATTTAAAACTTTGTATAGCTTGTGCATCCTGATTCCTTTAGAAAGAAGACATCAGGTAGCCATAAACCCTAAAAGAGAAGCTTCTAATGGGTTTAGTTAGAGGTAGAAGAATTTGACCATTCCCCCCTACAGTAGTGGTAAATGAAGCAAGTTTCCCCTCTGTTAGACTATAGAACACTCTGGATTGGTTCTTTTAAAATCAGAAATCAGGCCTTTCCCACTACATATAATCACCATTATATCATCATCATCATCATCATCATCATCACTAATAGTAACATATTTTCAATAATAAATGCCACTTATGTGTTCTACCATATATTAGGTTAAGCAATAAAATCTCCATTATAGATAATTATTTATTGTTGTTACACGTTTATTATTATATTTAGTAAAATGATAGCGCCACGAACTATTATAAATGCTACATGTGTTGTACCATTAAATAATCTCTCCATATGTTTACATACACATATCTTTTTATATTACATGTGAATAATCTGTGATTTCATCACATTCACTCCCAGGACTTGAACTCCCTTTACCAGCAAACATTATAAACTATCTATGAATTAGGATAGAAGTCCTAGGGAGTTTCCAAAGGCACTGAGAGGTCAGGGACCCTCAAAGTCACACAAAACTAATAGGAAGCTAAAACAGAAGGTTTTCCTGAGTCCAATATTCAACTGTAGGATGCAGACACTACAGACGTAATCACCAGGCATGCACACCCACATTTAGCTTCCTCTAGGTTTAGACTGTCATGTATGTTTGTCTTCACATTAGAATGTGAGCACTTCCAAAGCAGCAATTGTCTTACTTTTGCATTTCTATCACCAGCAAGCGTTTGCACATAGTGAGTGCTTAATAAATACTTCATTCATCCCTCCATTCATTTATCTGTTCATTATACAAATTGTCAGAAAAAAATTTAGAATTGTAATAGCACTAAAAACCTCAATGAAGATTACAGCTTTTTTAAACTTTCTGATACAGATGTTTGGAAACATCTAGCTAATTAAATGACTTCTTTTAGACTTTCATCTGGGTATTTATCAAAATTTAGATACATCTATAGTATTATCATGAAATAACATAGTCCTATTAATTCAACAAGTTTCTTTGTTTTGACCACTCACTCAAATGATCAGCATACATATGTAAAAGGAGCCTTCTTTATATTATTCCAAAGAAGAAAAAATGATACATTATAGGCGTAAAATGTTTTAGGGTCCTATTACAGAGCTGAGATAAACCTTCTAAACAGATATCACGCCTAATCTCATGTTCTTTCTAGGATATATCCTGGCTTTTGCATTGCAATGTTAAGTTGTAATCATTTTTGTGTCATTTATTATTATTATCATTACTGTTATTGCTGTTGGCTTTATGATACATTTAAAAATATATAAAATGCAGAAACAAGACCTGGTGAAGTGAGGATTTAATAGGCAGTTTCCCCTGCACCAACTCTCAAACTAAAAGCAACATGCAGCAATAGTGTGTTCCAAATAGAGGTCAAGGGAACCTGTTTCTTCAGGATTTAAAGAATTTGGATAAATGCCAACAAGCTAATGAAAAAAAGATAGTTGAGAATGTGGCAAAATATCAACAGGCCTACACTGGACTGAGGGCTTCGGTTAATACTGCAGAAAGCTATCTTTAATACCTATTGGATGCCCAGCAGGAAGAGCAAGGCTGGGATTAGAGATAATGATACTTGTTGGAACTGCAGGGAGGCAAAAGAGAAAGCTATAGACCTCCTCTGGCTTTGTAAAAACATATTGGGGAGAAGCTCATATTCAGGAGAACATGATACCTAACAGTGATATACCTAACACTCCACATTTTTCTTTTTTTTCTTTTATGTTACTAGGAGGCATCTATTTCACATTTAAATAAATTGTTGAAATGCTGACAATAACGAGGACAGTCTGATCCCATAGCAAAGTGTCGCTAGATCTCTGCCTTCCTTATATTCTCACTACCTCTGCCCTACATCAGGCCTTTACTGCCTCATGCCTGGACTTCTGAAATAGCCTCTAGGCTGGCTCAGTGTCCATCATACTCTCACTGGCTTCTGCCTCTGACGCCGTACCCTAACCCCAAAACAGAAGCATTTTATACTTTTTGTAAACCAATGTTATTGTGACATTATTGTTAAACACTTTGTCTTTTTACTTATGTCAAATAAAATCCAAGAATTTTACCTTATTTATTGAGATATTCACAGCCTATGACAATCTGGCACCAAACTAATTTTCCAATGTTATCACCCTTATCTCTCCTACGTGAGCTCATTGCTACTGTTTTGCATTACTTATCAGTTACTTCACAGCCTGACTTCTCTGTATCCATGTCATTTTTCATTGTTTTCCCATCCTAAATATCTTTGTCTTCTAGCTTTGTTGGTGACAATCCCAATCACCATTTAATGCATAGCTCAAAATGGCAGGTTTTTTCCCCCTCATTATGCCTTGCCCAATCATCCCAGCGGAGAGTGTGGTATAATGATTAGAGTGCTGGTCCAGAAGCCAGGAACATCTGAGTTCAAATCCAGCCTCAAACAGTTACTATTTGCTGTGTAACCCTGGGCTAGTCACTTAACCTCAGTTTGCCTCTGTTTTTTCAAATGCAAAATGGGGATATTAATAGCATCTCTCTCTCTCTCTCTCTCTCTCTCTCTCTCTCTCTCTCTCTCTCTCTCTCTCGATGAGGCAATCATGATTAAATGACTTGCCTAGGGTCACACAGGTAGTTAAGTGTCAAGTATCTGAGGCCAAATTTGAACTCAGGTCCTCCTGACCCCAAAGCTGGAGCTCTATGCACTGTGCCACCTAGCTGCCCATAATAGCAGCTATCTCCCAGGGTCCTCATGAGGATCAAATGAGAATTTTTGTGAAGTGTTGAGCATGATGCTTCACACATAATAGGTACTAAACAAATGCTTGACTTCTTCCTTCTTTTTCTGCATTTCCATAACACTTACTTTAAGCTATATTGTGGCATTATTGCACCTTATTCTATCAATATCCTATTATCTTACTTAGTAGATTGCAATGTCTTGAATCAGGGTTTTTGTGTATAACTTTATACCTAGAACTCCATGACTATTGGGTAAATGGATGTATAATATAACTTCTGGAATAGCTGGTTTAGTGAAGTGAGCTTATTAGTGAAGTCAGAAGTGTTTGTGACCTTTTTTCATGTACAGAAATTGTCAGTACCAAATTTCCAAGAAATTTAGACTCATTCATAAATCATTCTTGGAGTCCGTTTGAATTATACAACCAAAGAAGTCTTTAATGATCTAAGTGATTTGATTGGGCATGAAATCTTCTAAATCCCAATTCACTTCTATAAAATTTCATTTTAGAATCTCTATGGAACCTAATTCCATCTAGATGGGTGTTAGGATCCAACAATTACTGTAGTATCAATCCATAACATGAGTTCAGATAATCATATCTAAAATTAAAAACTTAGGATAGAATGCACACCTCTTTTAACTTCAACCTTGGAAAGGCAAAGGATTCAACGAAATGGAAAGGAGTGATTTGAATTTTGGTGTTAAAAGAAGTTTTTATGGAGATAACTTGTTTGTTTTCTATTAATACTCTTTATTCTAAGGGCTTCCAAATATTTAAAATGAGAACTTTCATTATTTATAAAGCTGGTGTATGGTTGTACTGATTCTTTTTGTTTAAAAGACTCATGCTATGCATGTATATTTTTGTATATGTATGCTTACAGTATTAGAGTTCTCAACAAACCATAGAAGAACTTTAAAAAGTTAACAAGTGAGCATCCCTTTACAGAAGAATGAAAAAGAACCCTTACAAAGACAACTGATATTGATCACCATTAGTCTGAGTTCCATTTTTAGCAGTAAAATACACAGGCATGTGCAGGAATGCACATGCAGATGACATTATTTCTTAAGAGATTGTTCCTGAGGGAGGTCATGCTCATATTGGTAGGTAACTAAGAAGACCAATGCATGACTAACAGTCCACAATGCAAAGAGTGTTCTTTCCCTTTGAAATTCAGCTGCATATTGGGAGATCCTGGTATTTGCAACTCTGTCTCTTTATCTCACCTTTAGCCCAAAGCCTTTGCCCCCCTGCTCCCTGCAGTGTCTTGCCAGCCTACTCTGACTGCTGCAGCTGTTTGCCAATCCTCCCTGACTATGTAACACTGATTAAAGCTATTCTTCAGTGCTGATCCCTAACACAGTACATCTTTGAGTCTAAGACCTGTGGCGAAGAGCTGTGTGTGTATGTTTCATGAAAAGCTGTTATGATGCAAGCTGTTGGCAAAATATTTACTTCAAATGACTTTCTTGGAAAGTTTTTCAAGTACTAGGATTTGTTGAAAAAAATAGCATTGAGATTCTTGTATTAGATAAAACACAATTAACAAATTAAAATTGTTGTGCCAAAGTCAGTTTTCCTAGTTTTACATCTTGAATTGTAAAAAAAAAAAAGCCAAATGCTAAATTCCTCAAAAGTCCATCCAGGAAAAAAAAAAAAAGAAGAAAAGAATCCACACCAAGATTTCTTTGTTAAAAGAGTAGAAATGCTTTCCTCCTTCTAAAATATGGCTGAACCAATTTGAATCCAATTTTGTAATTAAAAATTGCTCCCCCACTGAGAACTTGTGGTAATGTTTCATCCGAAAGCAGATTATTACTGCCAAATTATAAACCCCTGAAAAAGAAGAGGGGGGGCATTATAAATGGAAACACCCACACAGCCTTAAGTACAATATAGCAGTGCAAACAGCATTGCTCTAATGACAGTAATCCTGCTTGGCTTAGCTGTATTCATGCAAATGACAATTTAGTACAGATGTGGCACAAATTTGCATGGTTAATGGCATAGTTTTTTTGTCCTCTTCTACTTCTCTATCATATGATCAGCTGTTAGGCTTAACATTACAAATTCCATGTGCAGTTCCTAACATTAGTGGAAGCATAAGGCTGGTAGTTTCCCTGTCAGTATTTTAACTAAAACAGAATACTCAAGAACAAAAAAATCCAGGGCTGGGGAATAGAGCAGGTGCTAGTGATGGTGGCAGCACCAGCAGTGGTGGTGGTGGTAGTGATGTCATTGGTGATGGTGGTGGTGGTGTGGTGAAAGGTAGTAGATAGTAATTAGCCTAACCTTTCTTCTTATAAATGATTCCCTTTCAAAGGCGATTCTGAAATTGAATTATTTTTAAATTACCACATCACCTCAATAGCTTTCCTCTGTCTTAACTACATCTCCAGGAGATTCCACATGTACATTCAATTCACATAATGGCTTCCTAGCTAGATTTATGTGTGCATCTCCCCACATGCTATCTGAAAATCTGCATCTCAATGGACAAAGGAAACATTTCCATTAATTGAAAGCTTTGATGACAGCTGATACGTTGCGTATTGACAGAGCAGTCAATGGAAGTAGCTATTCCACACGTAAAATATTATTCTTATTACTTAATGTTTTTTAAATGCCAACATTGTGCCAGCATAAAACAGCATGCACTGTATGAAGTAGAGAAGTAGATCAGTTCCCAGCCAAAAAATGTAATCAGCTTTCTGGCTTTCCAATCTCATACTCTAGTCTAGGCATATAGATTCAGATCACTTCAAGATTCCATTCCATGGTGGACAGTATATGTTTACACATTCAAAAATAATACTGCACTATAATGTATCATTTATTTGGTATTAATCTAGGAAAGATTTTTCCCCTTTTTTTTATTATTTTGGTCACGAGTGGCAGGGATTTCATTCTTGTTACATCTTTGCTGTGCTTATGTGGTTCAGAGCTTTTCTGACTGTAAATATTTTCAACTTAAATTTGAAAGAAGAGCCAGTGCTTAACTAGGGGCAGAACTAATCAATTCTTTGTTGCTCCTTCTCTTTTTCTCTTTCTTCATTCTTTTATCCAATGAATCAATAACCATTTATTGCACATCTACTAAGTTCCAGGTCCTGCTAGGCAGTGGTGATTCAAAGAATAAAAACAACATAATTTCTGTCATTAAGGAGCTTACGTTCTAATGGGAGAAGAAAGCATGTCCATATATAACCATGTGCAAAATAGTTACATAAATACAAGGTAATTTTGTCTGTGAGATAATGTATTCAAAGATTTTGCAGATCTTCACATGATATGTAAATGTCAGTTAATCTTTATTTTATAATTTTATTTCCCTTCATCCTTCCTTTCTTCTTCTCTCCCTCCTTTTTTCTTTCCCTTCCTCCTTTCTTCCTTCTTTCCCTTCTTCCTTCCTTCCTTCCTTCCTTCCTTCCTTCCTTCCTTCCTTCCTTCCTTCCTTCCTTCCTTCCTTCCTTCCTTCCTTCCTGATATTGTTAGACTAGAGGGTTACACAAAGCATGAGATCATAGGCACCAGAAAGAATGGAGGCAAAAGAATGCTACTGAGAAAGGAAAAGGCCAAAGAAACAGAAGACTAGGGGAATTAAAGACACATCAGTTACTTCACAATTTTGTCCAGGGCCAATTCTTATGATGCCTTTAAATCAGAAACTGTGTAATACTTAGAAATTGAATAATAACAGGAAACAAATTATATAATTTTCCCTGAGAAATTAATGAGACAGTAGATTTTGCAGTCTAGTCAACTTTACATTCTATAACTGAAGGTGTAAAAAAAAAAATTAGCAGTGCTACTAACTACTGAGTCCCTTCTTCATTGTTACCTAGCAACAGTTTCTCAGTTCCTTGGGAATGGTCTTTCCTTCATCTTCTAATTCTCCTAAAGACAGACAGTTAAAGTCATCTACACCATCTCTTCTTTCACATAAGACTTGCCATAATACCTATTCTTCTAATTTTTGTCTTGGCCTTACTTGAAGAGTAATAATAAAAAATAATTTTTAAAAAGTGCCTATTTTTTTCCTCAGACCCATTGCTGACAAGCATTCTATTGGGAACAAGTAGGTAATGCAGGAGGACTTTTTCTTTCTTTCTATTGTATAAAGGAAATAAGGGAATCAAATTGATTCCCTTACATACATGATGTATGGTCCACTATTTAAATGTTCAGAAAGCAAAAAAAAAACCCAAAAAACCAAAAAAAACGACTAATAGTTAACCATAAAGTCTCCTTATTTACCTTTACCTTATTTATGTAGTGCCAGATATTGAGAAAAAGTGATATTTTGTTTTACAGGATACCAATTATCCTGATGTTTTAACAATACATCTAAAAGGCCAGATATTCAGAAGTTTGGAGGCGTTCAGATTTTAGTCTGAATTTTATAGTCATTTTTATGTAGGACAATCATTTAGATTTTTTTTTCAGTGTTGACACAGATGTTTAACTTTTGTGTAGGCATTAGCTATTCATGAGTAAAATTTAAGAAAGAGTAGACATGGCTGCATTGGAAGTTTTTTTTTTTCAAAAATGAAAGGGAAAAAATTTCCAGGTAGAATGCTACAGTCATTTTATAGAAAATATAACATAGTGATTGATAAATTTATGGATCAATGTTATTTCATTCTTAATATCTTTGTTACCTTGAAGCTATTCCCAAATTAAAAAGTTCTAAAAAAAAAAACCCTGTACTTAACATTATGTCAGATATTCGAGTAACAAAAGTTACGTAGGCAATTATCAGAATATGTCCACGTACTAGAATTTTTGCACTTGTGCAATTAAAATACCTCAATGGCACATAATTGATTGAATTTTTCATCATGTGGATATTTGACATCACTCACAGGGCATGAAAATGTAACTGTATGTCTATTGTATATATTCCCAAAAGGTGCTAAAGAATTGCATTTTAACATCTTTTACCTCTACCTATGATTTCAATGATTTAAAATATCTAGAATGTTCAGATCAGTTGTGTCCTAGTATTTACATTATCAAAAAAAGTTTTGCAATAATTTTACTTTTTGATTTTTTTTAAATATAAAATTAAAGAAGGACTGAATTGTTGAGTTTCTTTGCTCTGACAACATTAAAGTAGAAGAATGAAAGTATTCAGGCCTTTTTTTTGGGGGGGTATACTTTTTCCTTTGCTAGTTTTGTCATTTCCTGCTTTTCTCTGTTTTAATGAATACTCTTGGAGAAAGCCACATGGTCTTTTCATCTCTATTATTACATTGGCTAATTTCATCTGGGTCCTCACAATAATCCTTTTATTTTCCTCTGATTGACTTTCTAACATACTCTACACAGAGATTAGAGCTACTAGGTAGCACAGCTGGATGGAGTGCCTGCCCTGGAGCCAGGAAGACTCTTCTTCATGAGTTCAAATCTGGCCTCAAACACTTAGGAGCTCTGTGACCCTGGGTAGGTCACTTAATCCTGTTTGCCCCAGTTCCTCATTTATAAAATGAGCTGGAGAAGGAAATGGCAAATCACTCTAGTATCTTTGTCAAGAAAATCCCGCACTAAAAAAAAAAATCCCCAATGGGGTCACAAAGAATTGGACACAAAACATGCCTCAACAACAACACTGAGATTATTCCAAATATTCTCTTTCCTCAGATCTCCTACACTACCTCTATCACCTTACATTTCAGCAGAGCGTCTTGCCCTTTTTTTTTTGACCGAGAAAATAAGTACCACCCAACCTGAGCTCCCCCTTCTTTACTATTGTGCAATTCAAAATTCATCTTCATCATCCACCATTCTCTCCTCATTTGCTAGGCACTGAAGAAGACATATGCCTTTTTAAGAAGACTAACCCATTTGCATGCTTCTGATCTCACTTCTTCTCAACTCTTCCTTTGGTCTCTCCCCATCTATTGGATTTCTCAAACATGCCCAGGAATCTAATTCTTAATGTCTTTCACTTAACTCTGACATTTCCTCAAATTATTATCCTATGTTCTTTTTTCTCTCTCATAGCCAAATACCTATAAGGGATTGTTTGTATTCATTTTCTTTATTTCCTTACATCCTATTCACTACTTAATCCTTCGTATTCTGGTTTATGACCCAGCTAGCAAATTGACACTGTTCTCTCCAAAGTTGCAAATCATCTATTAACAGATATATCCAATGGACTTTTCTTAATCTCTTCCTTTTTTGATCTGAAGCTTTTGCTCTGTCAACCCCCCCTTCCTCCTAGATAGTCAGTCTTCCCTTAGATTTTGTAACCCTACTTTCCCTTTGTTCTTGTCCTATCTGAACATTCTTTAGTCTTTTTGCTATAATACTATGTCATCATCCTTACCATTTTCCTCTTCTTCCTCCTCCTCATCCTACCAACAACATCTGCCAAGATAGTTTCTGGGAAGTTCAATCTTTTGTGTCCATATTCTCTTCTTTAGTGATATCTATGAAGATGACTCAACACCTATATGTAAGGTTCCAATTTCTCCCCTGAACTCTAGTCTTATATTACCAACTACCTGGATTCTCCATAGGCATTTCAAACTCAATATATCAAAAAACATAATTCATTATATTTCACTCTAAACTCATCTTTCTTGCAAACATTCCTATTTCTATTGCCTATTTACATATTCACTTATATTTATAACCTTGCAACCCTGCTCAATTTTCCCTTCTCCCATACCTTCCTTTAAAACACCATTACGAAGACTTAAAGTCCTTTAATCCATTCACTTCTCTATGTTCATACAGTCTCTATCCTCATTCAGGCACTGATTACCTCACACCTAGACTATTGCAATAACCTCAAAATTATGTTCCACACAGCTGCCAAAGTGATACTCCTAAAACACAGACATGACTGTCTAACTCCTTGACTGTCTCCTTCTCCCTGATACATACATACATAAATCTTTAACAGTTCCCTATTGGCTCTCGGATAAAATACAAATTCTACCATTTGCCATTTGTAACCTTCTACAATTTGACTCTCACCCAACTTTCCAGTCTTTCTACATATTCCCACCCATCATATACTCTTTATCTCAGTTAAACCGGCTGGCTAGCTGTCACCTATACTTGACTTTTCATTCTTTCTAGGCCTTCATGCCTGCAACCAACTGTCCCTCCCTTTCCTCATAGAATTCATGGCTTCCTTAAAACCTAGTTTAGGGGTTACCTCCTACATTGTTTTTTTTGTTGATTTCTCCCTCACACCGGTTATTAGCATTCTCTCCCGATTTAAATAACTTAGTATTGCTTTTTGTAGGGATGGGGTCAGGGATAGGCACTGGACTGAGGATCTTATTTTTAATAGGGAATTTGTATATGAAGAAAGTCCCTCTACCTGTGGAAATTGGTAACTTCTCTGAAATATAGTCTTTTGAAGGGCTGCCAAGAGCACTGAGAATGTTAAGTGGTTGACCCAGAGTCATACAACCAGTATGTAGCTCAGGCAGAATTTGAATCCTTTCCTTTCATCATGGAAGCTCTCATATAGAAAGTACGGACTAGAGGTTCCCAGACTTATTTGGCCTGCCACCCCATTTAAAAAAAATTACCTAGCACCCTCTGGAAATCTACTTTCTTTAACTCTTTAATGTTTTTTTTTTTAAATTTGCATAATTCCAAAAAATATAAATAAACAAGATGCATCTTAAATTTAATAACTTATTGTATGTGGTATTTTTCCTGCATTGAAATTTTGATGACACAATATTGCATAATATAACCACATAATGTAGTATTGTAAAGAAGTCATTACACATACCCATTCCTGTCAATGCAAATGCTTGCCTTCCAACAACTGCTTGTTAAGACCCATCACTGGACTTGACTACTAATTGGTTATAACTTGCATTTTGTGTGTTTATTTGGAAAATAATGTAATCACACAGAGCAATCTTTTGGGGTTGGAAATAGGCAAAATAAAAAAAAAATTAGCTCTAGAGAAGATTCAAATATACCAGGTTGAGGAAGACAATATTTCCAAGAACATGGGAGGAGAGAACACTAATATCAAGGGGGAATCAGGAAAGACTTCTCTTAGAAAGTAGAACTTGGGCTGACCACCGAATGAAGGTAAGGATCCATAGTTACAAAAATAAGGGGAGGAATGTGGATTCCAAGCACAAGGAATAGCCTTTGCATAGAAGGCAGGAGATAGGAAGCTGAGTTTGGAGAAGATTAAGAAAGTTTGTTTGGAATAAAGATTATGTGGATGGGAATAATGAGAAATATGTCTGGAGAGTTAGGCTGAAACTATCCTGTGCTGGACATCTTTGCTCTTCACATTTTTCATTCTGTCAGATTACTGATCTTCTCCTTCCCTTCTTCTTTGCCTACTTCCCTTCCCTTTTTGTATTTCCTCTCTTTTGCATTTGCCATAACATTTGTTATTGAAGTACCTACACATTTGGACAACACTGTTGCATGTTAATAGCATTGCCACATTAGCAGTTAAATTGATTTGAAACATTTAAATATGTGACTATGTTTTAATAATATGTTATAAAATAATGGAATGGCTTGCCTATTTCCAAAGATTGAAAGCATACTATAACTCTGTCTATGGCAATAACAGCACTAGACTTCTATCCAATATAAATCATCCAATTATAGAGGAACGTAATATGGTCCATGTAATGAGCTCTCTTTGTCCTAGCTATAGGCTACTGTAATACTGGCCCCTTGTGGCTACTGCTACTTCAACAATTTTCCACTACCCATATTATTTATGTGGAATCTTTCCCCACCCCCACTCCAAATCCATCTGTCTTCCTGATTTTACTATCTCTTATTTTATTATCTCTTACAGATACCACCACTTTTCCAATAATTGAAAGTTCACAATCTGAGAATCATCTGTCTTGTTATTTCTCTTACCAAAAATCAATCACATCTATCTCCTTTTCTCCACACCACCCTAGTTCATGTAATCAGTTTTTACCTGGACTAGTGAAATAACCTAATAATTGATCTCTCTGCCTTGAGTCTCTTAGCACTCCAGTGAATCATATACATAACTGCTGAAATAATATTTTCAAACCACAATTGTGAACGTGCCACTCATCTGTTCAGGAAACATCACTGGTTCCATATTTCCTCTAAGGCAAAATACAAAGTTATCTCTTTGGCATTCAAAGCTGTTGACAATTTGATTTCAATCTATTTTTCTAGATTGAAATTTCTAGAGTCACATGACTACCCAACTTCTCACCATTTATTCTAGCCAAAAAGGTCTTATGTGCTGTTCTTTATACATGATTTTATGCTTTTTCACAGGCATGCCCCATGCCTGGGGTTCTGTTCTACCTCTCTGAACACTTAGCACTTTTCAAGACTCAGCTTAATTTCTACCTCCTCCTTTAGGCCTTTCCTGACTCTCAGATTTTTCAAAATAAGCCTTCTTCTTTGTTACACAGTTAGTAAATATCAATAAACATGAACATTTCAATATTCAAGGAATAAAAAAGATTATAAATGAAACTGTAAACTTAATACAGTTTTTTTTAAAATATAACTTGGTAGTTCCACTGCAACTCACCTCTGCATCCTCTTCCAAAAATTCCTATTAAAAAGGTTCATTTGTGTTTTTTCTTTTTTCTTTATTTCACTAGCAATATCATTGCCTCCCCCAAATATAGCTAACTTCCTATCTCATCAAAAACAGTAAATAAAAGTCTTCCCTTTTGCTCACCAAGTATATCCAGACAAAACAAATTCACATGTAGAATGTGTCTGCAAATGTGTGTCTGCAACTGTGTGTCTCATTCTGTATCTCTAGTAAATTTCCTTTCTGCCAAAAGGTAGAAAACCCAATTTATCATTAGTCTTAGGGAATTATAAATGATTATAATGTTAATTGTCATTTTGAAGTCTTTTATTATTTTTGTTTTACAGTGTTATAGTCATTGTACAAATACCTCTCCTGGTTTTAATCACTTCATTTTGCATTGGTTCATACAATCACACAAATCATAGATTTCTTTGATATTGTTCCTTTCAACATTTCTTATAAAACATTTCATCTTATAAAAACATGATAAAACAATTCCATTCCATTCATTCTTATACATTCAGATGCTATAATTTGTTCTGCCACTTTCTAAATGTTAACTACTTTGTCTCTAGCTATTTGCTATAGCAAAAGCGCTATTTTGAATATTTTTGTACGTATAGATTCTTCCTTTTTTACTTTGATTTCATTGGGGTATAAGTTAAGTAGTGGTATGACCAGATCAAAGCTTATTCATAGTTTAGTGACTTTGGGGTTTAATTCTGAATAACATTCAGAACGTTTGGGCTTTTTTCATAGCTCTTGCAACAATGCATAAGTATTTCTGTCCTCACAAGCCTCCTCCAACAATTGTCATTTTCCTTTTTTTTTTTTTGGTTTTCTAATCTGCTAGGTGTGGGCTGGAACTTGAGAGTTATTTTAATTTGTATTTTTTCTTACTTGTGAATTGGAATTTTTTCCCATGTGATAGCTGATAGCTTGCCTTTCTTCTTTTGAAATTTGTTGTTTCATATCTTTTGATTATCTATTTGCTCTTACAGTTCAGTCAATATAGACTCATTAGGTACCTCCTATGTGTCAGGACCTATGCTAAGCAATGGAACTACAAAGAAAGGCACAATGCAGTTCCTGCCCTCAAAGAGCTCATAGTCTAATCAGGGAGAATAACATGTAAGCAATTATGTACACATCAACTATTTATGTCCATTATCTATTTATTTTAGATACTATCTTCTTCATAGAAATTTATAGCAAAGATTTTATTCCAGTTAATTTTTCCTTCTTAGTTTTAGCACCATTCATTTTGTTTATGAAGAAACTTTCTAGTTTTATGTCATCAGATATATAAAATGTTTGGTTAAGAAGTATCTCTTATCTGTAGTTATAAAAGCCACTACCTTACTTCTCTAAGATATTTTTGACATGATTTTACATATTTAGATCTTCTTTATGTTTAGAGCTTATTTTGGTGTATGTTATGATATATTGGTTTATTTTTATGACAATACTTTCCACTTTTCCAAAAGTTTTTGTTAAATTATCTTTATACCAGTATTTTGGGTTGCTGATTTTTCCCCCTATTTTCTTGCAGCTAGATGGCATACAGTATGTGACTTAAAATCAGGAAGGTCCTGAATTCAAGTACTACCTCAGTCATGCATTAACTCTGTGATCTTGGGCAATAGCATTTCTTAGGTTGAATCAATAAGCCTTTATTAAGCATGTGATATATGCCAGATATTGTGCTAGGAATACATACATACATACATACATACATACATATACACATGCATATGTGTGTGTGTGTTATTCCTGCCATTATGGAGCTTACTTTCTAAAGGGGATAAGACAACACTTAAAAGAAAGCTAAAAAGGAGGGAGAGGTAAAATACTTGCATAATGGCATTTCATAGAAAGAAATCTAGAGATGTAGGAGAGGAGCCCAAAGAGGAATAAAGACATGAACATGGCTGGACTAACCAATTAGAGGAAAGAGCCACAATGGTGGAGAGCTCTTCCAGAATGAGATGGGATTTTTGTAGAAGCACCTTCCAGAGTGAGAAGATTCATAGGGAATGGTGGAGAAAGAAGTATGAGAGTCTAGAGAGGAATAAAGGAGTAAATATGTTTGGTGTAAGTATTTCCTTAAAATAAAGGATCCAGGAGCAACTGAAAAATCAGACAAAGGACCATAGGAGCAGAGGTTTCTTCCATGGTTAAAAGGTATACAAGAGAAATGGATGAGGTTTCATTATGGCTTGTTACTTTAAAGGCATTTTCTTGGGATTTTCCTCTGCTTAGAGTCTCTGCATCAAAGAATTCTCCTCAGTATGTTCTTTCGTTGCTATACCTCAGTTTCTTCATCTGCAATATTGGGATCATAATAATGGCACCTAGATCAGGGTTGGGGAATCTGCAACCTCAAGGCCACATGTGGCCCTCTAGGTCCTTGAGTGTGGCCTCTTGACTGAATCCAAAATTAACAGAACAAATCCCTTAATAAAAGGATTGATCTGTAAAATAAGAAGATCAAATGAAATGATACATGTGAAATGCTTTAAAAATGCTAAAGTGTTATATAAATACTCGGTATTAAAGTGGTCATTTGCTTCTGGTTCTTATGAAGTTCATCTATTCCATCTATTTTTAACCATTACTGAATTATTTTGAAGTTTATTGATTTATGATATAGTTTGAGGACCTTTCACTCCCACTTAAAAATTTCCCAGGGCAGCTAGGTGGTGTAATAGGAGGACCTGAGCTCAAATCTGGCCTTAAACACTTGATACTTAGTAGCTGTGTGACCCTGGGCAAGTTGTTTAACCTCAATTGCCTCACCAAAAAGAAAAAAAAGTTTTTCCTTGAGATTTTTGATATTTTATTCCTCCAGATGAATTTTATTATAATTTTAAAATTCTATATAAGTAACAAGTTGAAAACTTTATTGCTATGTTAGAGAATCTGTAAATTAATTTAAGTGGTATTTTAATTTTTATTACATTAGCATGGCCCAACCATGAACAATTACTGTCTTTCAACTTTTTAAGCTTGTCTTTATTTCTGTGAAGTGTTTTATAGTTGTCATAATGACTACTTGGTTGCTGACTTCCAGGTATTTTATATATTCTATAACTTTCTGAATGGAATTTGTTTTTGTATCTCCTTGCTTGGTTTTGTTGGTATTATAATATGGAGTGGCTGATTTTTTTTATATGCTTATTTCATAACCTGCTACTTATTAAAGTTAACAATTATTTTGACTTTTAATTCCAAGCAGAGAAAACTAGTTTAATAGATTGTAATAAGTTATAGGGAGGCAGATCTCTACTTAATACTGAGAAAAATCTTCTTCGCAATTAGAGCAATACATAGGAGAACTCCTTGATGAGGAGACTCTAGGCTGAAGGAAATGCTAAGAAAATGTCTTTAAAGTGACATTCCATAATGAAACCTCACCTGTTTCTCCTGCAAACTTTCTAACCATGGAAGAACCCTGTGCTCCTATGGTCCTTCATCTGATTGTTCAGTTGCTCCTGGACCCTTTGTTTGAAAGAAATGCAAATTTTAAAGAAGTTCAGAAATGAGATTAGTTGCTTAAGAAGGGAGTGAGTTCCTCTTTACTGAAATTCTTAAACAAATTGAATAACCTTCACCAGATGTATTGTGGATGAGATTCATTCTTTGGATAAGGGTTGGACTAGAAGATTATTAAAGTCTCGACTCACTAGAATTCTGTAATGTGTGTGTAATACATAAACCTTTAACAGATGTTTGTTTAGTTAATTGTATCTGCATACAGCAGCTTTACTGCGTTTAAGTTTTCTACCTCAACATCAAGCTCAGATATCATTTCTGTTATTATTGTGTCTAATTCTAAATGTTCCTTTTCCTATTATAGATGCCTATGTCCAACATCCCACCTAAAAGTTTCTTCTTCTGTGTCCTTGAAATGCAGTTACCAAACTTGTAAAACTTATGAGTTAGATAAAAGTTAAAGAAAAAGATTCTTAAAAGAGAATGTATGAAGGTAAGTGCAGGGCTTTAGGGTAAGGACTTTATGATGCTGGTATTTTGGATGCTCAGGGAATGTTGTTCCCTATTTACTTCCTGGCAATGTGTTAGAAGGTTGCTGAAAGATTAACCTCTAGGTAATTGGGCTGTCACCGTATATATAGAAATGTTGAGAATATACTCAAATGTTTGTAATAACTAGATCCAGGTAGGGTTACTTGTAAAAAGAATAATGGAAGAAGTCAGTCTTAAGCAGGACTCTGAAGGAAGCTAGAGGCATAGTTTTGCAAAGATCAAGTATGCAGGAAGCAGGGAATTCTTGGCAGAGAATCTACTCTTTTTAGATAAGCTTTTGTTGTGATCCTAATTTTGATCAGTCAATCCATAATAAATCACCACGTATGTATTAGTCATGTACTATTTGTTAGGCATTGTGTCAAGGACTGAAGATACAAAGCCAAGGTGAAACAATATCTGCCCTAAAGGAGCTTTTGTATTCTACATGGAGAGACAATATGTGAAAAGGAGACAGGGATAGGAGAGAGATTGAGAGAGAGAAATAGAAAGAGAGAGAGGGAGAGAAAGATTGTAGAGATATACATACATACATGCAATATACATACACACATACATATAAATGTATATAAACACATATACATGTGCATACACAGATACACACATATACGTGCATACACACACATACATATATGCTTAACTAGTAGGTGATGCACTCTGGCTGTTTGGAGATATAAGGTGGAAAGCAAAAAGTGAAAGAAGAAGTATTCACTCTAATTGAATTCCCCAACTTGGGAATTTGGGTACATTATTTCTTTTTTCTCTTTTCTTAATTAGCTTGTTTAGGTGATATGACTCTACCTTAATCAACACTTGTAGTCTACTGCTCACTAGAAACAAAGTTTTTTTTCTGTTTTTTTTTAAAAGAAACAATGAGGAGAATGCATTCTGTCTAAGACTACTTGCCTTCACCAAGGATGTTTACATAAAATGTCTGGTTACTTAATGTCTTCTACTATTAAGAAGTCTTTGAGTTACTTACAAAAAAAAATCAAAACCATAAGATATTCTTAGGATTATAGCTCAGAGCCCCCGTGGCAGGAACAGTACCATATTCAAACTTCCATCTTATTTATTGGTGTGTATCACAGCCATTTATGACCTCAATCTGTTAAAACCCTTGTCTTCTCAAATTCATAACAGACACAAATTACATAACAGTTATAACTGGCTATGATTTGATGTAAAGGGAGAGCCCTTAAGCTATTATATAACTCAGAAATTATGAACAGCTTAAAGAAATCTAGTAATCATGTAGAAATTACCTTCTGGCTACTGGCTGAGGAGGGAGAGGGGAATTAAATTTCATTGTCCTTTTGCTTATCTCATCTCTGTTTGTTACAGCTGCAGAAGTTTTGAAAAGGTAAAATGGAAAGTGGAGAGAGCTCTAGCTACATTAGCACTACAGTCTTAATTATCATTCAGAGTAATCTATTAAGCACTATTATAGTGCAGGCACTATGCTAAGCTCTGCTGATTCAAAGAAAAGGGCGGAAAAGATCCCTTCCCTTAAAAGTTCTAATATTTTAATGCAGGAGATCACATGTAAACAACTATTTACATGCAAGATATACAAAGGGTAACTTGGAGATAATCTCAGCAGGAAGCTACTAATGTTAAGGGTGTTCAGAAAAACAACCCCAGCAACTTCTTGACAGTGGGATGTTAGCTGACACTTGAATTAATTTAAAGAAACTAAGATGTGGATTTCAAGAGGGGAGCATTTCAGACATGGGGGACAGCCAGTGAAAATGTTCAGGTATGTGATAGAATGTTTTTTGTAAGGTGAAGCAAGAAGACCAATACCACTGGACCACAGAGTACATGGAAAGGAGTAAAGTGTAAGACAACTGTAAATGTAGGGGGAAAAAATTGGTTATGAAGGCCTTTAAAAGAGAAATACAGGATTTTATGTTTGATCCTGGAAATGGTAAGGATCCACTATAGTTTATTGAACAGGGAAGCTCACACAGTCGTATCTGGTTTTTAAGAAAATCAACTTGATAGCTAAATGGAAGATGGACTACAGAGAGGAAAGACTTGAGGCCAGAAGACCAAACAGAAGACTTTTGCAATAATATGTGCATGTGGTGATGAGGGTCTGCATCAAGGTGATGGCGCTGTGTCAGAAGACAACATAAACAAGAGATGTGGATGTACAATTGACAAGACTTGGCAATAGACTGGATATGAAGAGACAAGCACCTACTTGACCATCTTTAACTCACAATTAGTGTGTATCCTGCCATAGAGCTGCTGCTTCTTCCTCTTCCAAACTCTCTTTTAATGTAGCATATGGAGTTCTTAACTCAGTCATCATTTTCATGAGCCCAATCCATGAGGTTCCATACTGATACAAAGAATTTTAATTCCTGTTAAGCATTACTCTTTGTCCCTGAGGCAACAGAGTTTCATATGTATGAACACAATCTACAAAACATATATGCAGAGCTAGGTGGAGCCAAGATGGTGGAGTAAAAGCAGTGACTTGCTTGAGCTCTCCCCCAAACCCCTCCAAATACCTAAAAATGGCTCTCAACAAATCTAAAGCAGCAGAACCCACAAAAAGACAGAGTGAAAGAAATTTCTAGTTTAAGAGAGCCTGGATGGTTGAGTAGAAAGGTATATTATATCAACCTGGGAGAGTAGCATAGTTCGGCATGGGCACACAGGCAAAAAAGGCCTAAGCAAACCTAGAGCAGGCCTCAGAAGACAGAATCACGGGCAGTTGTGGTAGTTTCCAGACTTCTCAACCCACAAACGCCAAAGATAACTTAGAAGGCCAGTAGGAAAAGTCTGTGACTGTGGTGAGAGAGAAGCTGGGTCCCAGCCCCAGTCCCCAAGCTTGGCCCTGGGGCAGAGCATGTTTCTGGAGCTTTTGGCCCACAGAGGGGGAATTAAATGGCTGGTCAGAGGAGGACTGCATGGATCTCTTTGCTGGTGCTAAGGCAGGATTCTCTTGCTGTGCCTGTGCTTGGATGTGGGTCACAGTTTTGGGTAGAGATACTGGGGCAAGGAGGGGTGCTGGTGTGGTAGAGCCTGTAGTGGGGTAAAGAGAGAATCCTCCTTATAGTTCCAAAACAGAAAAGAGGGCTTGTGGCCACTCATAGACCAGAGCACAGGCCAGGAAAGGAGTAAATACCTTGCCCTTGATCATACCCCTTGGAAGAATTGGAAACTTACAGGTCCCTAGAAGTATCTCTGAAAAAATCTGCACAAAATCCCTGAAGCTTGGGACAATACAATGGAAGCAGACTCCTACCTTACCAAAGAATTTACAACTCCAATAATTGGCTGGGATCATGAGCAAACTGCACAAAAAAATTCACACAATAGAATCTTTCTTTGGTGACAAGGAAGATCAAAACACAACCAGAAGAAGACAACAAAGTCAAAGCTCCTACATCCAAAGCCCCCAAGAAAAATATGAATCAGTGCCAGGCCACAGAAGCGCTCAGAAAAGGAGTTTGAAAAGCAAGTAAAAGAAGTAGAGGAAAAAAGTGAGAGTGATGCAAGAAAATCATGGAAAATAAGTCAACAGCTTGCTAGAGGAGATCCAAAAAATACTGAAGAAAATAACACCCTAAAAAATAGCCTAACACAAATGGCAAAAGATGTCCAAAAAGTCAATGAGGAGAAGAAACCCCTAAAAAGCAAAATTGGCCAAATGAAAAAGGAATTCCAAAAGCTCACTGAAGAAAATATTTCCTTAAAAATTAGAATGGAGCAATTAGAAGCTAGTGACTTTATGAGAAATCAAGACACTGTAAAACAAATGCAAATGAATGAAAAAATAGAAAACAATGTGATTTATCTCACTGGAAAAACAATTGACCTGGAAAATAGATCCAGGAGAGATAATATAAAAATTATTGGACTATCTGAAAGCCATAATCAAAAAAAAGAGCTTAGATATCTTCTTTCAAGAAATTAACAAGGAAAACTGCCCTGATATTTTATTTTTTGTTTTTGGATAGGCAATGGGGTTAAGTGACTTGCCCAGGGTGACACAGCTAGTAAGAGTCAAGTGTCTGAGGCCGGATTTGAACTCAGGTCCTCCTGAGTCCAGGGCCAGTGCTCTATCCACTGTACAACCTAGCTGCCCCTGCCCTGATATTTTAGAACAAGAGGGCAAAATAGAAATCGAAAAAATCCACCAATCACCTCCTGAAAGAAATTCCCAAAGGAAAAGTCCTAGGAATGTTGTAGCCAAATTCTAAAGTTCCCAGGTCAAGGAGAAAATATTTCAAGCAGCTGGAAAGAAACAATTCAAGGATCATGGAAACACAATCAGGATAGTAGCTTCTATGTTAAGAGAGCAGAGGGCATGGAATATAATATTCCAGAGAGAGCAAAGGAGATGGGATTACAACCAAGAATCACCTACCCAGCAAAACTGATATAGTCCTTCAGGGAAAAAAAAATGGATATTCAGTAAAATAGAGGACTTTCAAGCATTCTTGATGAAAAGACCAGAGCTGAATAGAAAATTTGACTTTCAAATACAAGACTCAAGTGAAACATGAAGAGGTAAACAGGAAAGAGAAATCATAAGAGACTTATTGAGGTTGAACTTTTTACATTCCTGCACGGAAAGATGATATTTGTAGCTCATGAGACCTTTGTCAGTATTAGGATAGTTGGAGGGAAAAATTATATGTATGTATGTATATGTATATACATATACATATATATACATATAGATAGATAGATAGATAGATAGATAGATAGATATAGATATAGATATATAGATAGGTAGATACAGATAGATAGACAGACAGACAGATAGATAGATAGAAAGATAGATAGAGGGCACAGGGTGAGTTGAAGATGAAGGGGTGATATCTGGAGAATGAAATTAAGGGGTTAGAGAGAATTATACTGGGAGAAGGAGAAAGGGAGAGGGAGAATGGGGTAAATTATCTCACATAAAACAGACAAAAAAGGCTTTTACAGTGGAGGAGAAGTGGGGGAAGGTGAGAGGGAATGAGCGAATCTTATTCTCTTAGGATTTGGCTTAAGGAGGGAATAACATACACACTCTGTTGGGTATGTAAAGCTTTCTTACTCTACAGGAAAACAGGGGGGAAGGGGATAAGAGAGCTGGGGGGATAATAGAGAGGAGGGCAGATTGGGGGAGGGAGTAATCAGAAGCAAACACTTCTGAGGATGGTCAGGGCCAAAAGAGAGACCAGAATAAATGGGGGGTGGGATAGGATTAAGGGAAATAAACTTAGTTTTTCACAACATGACTTCTATGGAAATATTTTGCATGACTACACATGTATAACCTGTATCGAGTTGCTTGCCTTTTAAATGAGGGTGGGTGGGGAGGGAGGAAAGGAGAAAATTTGGAACCCGAAGTTTTAAAAACACATGTTAAAAAAATTGTTTTCACATGCAACTGGGAAATAAGAAATTGAGGAAGTGGGGTATAGAAATCTATCCTGCCCTACGGAAAATAGAAGGGGAAGGGGAAAAGAGAAGGGGGGGGAGAGATAGAAGAGAGGGCAGGTTGGGGGAAGGGGTATTCAGAATGTATGCTATCTTGGGGTGAGGGGAGGGATGAGATGGGGAGAAAATTTGGAACTTAAAATCTTGTGGAAGTGAATGTTGAAAACTAAAAATCAATTAAAAAAAATATGCAAGGGAGTTTGGAGTAGTTAAGCATTGAGATAGGGAGGTTATGACAAAATGTTTCATGTAAAATACATAACATGTCTAATAACATATCTATTATAAAATTGGGTTAAACATTTTCCTAAGTGGTAGTTTTACCCTACCAGAAGCAATTACAGATTTCTTAAAATATAGTAAGATCAACTCTTGAAAGACTTTATAGAGTCACTTGTTTTTGGAAATGTTGGCACAACACAGCACTCAATGCACAGCATTCAAAAGGAAGCCAAACATGCGATTAGATGATGTGAGATGAATTGCTTTCCTGAAGTGGCTAAGAGCAGGTAGTGTCTTCCCCAAAGGGTGCCTTATTCACACAAGCTCATTATGGGAATAGGCTCCCTGCCTCTAATTGTGCAGGGTTGTTCATGTGCAAGTCTGTGTATTCACAGGTGATAAGGTAACATTTTATTATAAAATGGAAAAGTAGCCACTAGGAAAGTTCAAACCTGTTCAATTAAAAATCCTAACCTGATAGTTTTATGCAATGCAAAATTAATGGACTGGTTTGAATTCCATAAAAGTAGTACTTTTTTTTATAATCTGAAATGGCTCATGGATCTCATATGAACATACCTAATGTTTCTGGAGCATTACCTCTTCAGAAGTGCAATCATAACGCATATCAATAAAGATAAAATACTCTGGTAAGTGAAATTTGGCTTTCTAGCTGCTTTGGGATCATACAGCTAATGGCCATTGGTCAGACGTTCAAGCAAGCAGATCCTTAGGTCATTAGAATAGTGAGTTTCCCTTAACTGAGAGGGCACAGGTAAGTTGTCTGCTGTGTGTGTGTTTGTGTGTGTGTGTGTGTGTGTCTGTGTGTGTGTGTCTGTGTGTATAAAGGTGCAGAGTAGAGGCAAAGTTCATATGTTCAGGGGTGATTGCAGGTCCTTGTCTTCCTGAAATTCAGGAAACAAGTTGCAGAGTTTTAAGGAAGGTTAGATTGAAATAAAGGAATATATGAAAATTGTGAAAAAAATCTATCAGGAGTTCTAAAGGCCAGAGGGAGCAGAAGGTATTGATGAATGTTAAGAACAATGAAAATTTTACATTTTTATTCTATTTTTTATTTTTTGTTGTTGTTTTAGCTCTGTTGGAGTCAAGACAAGGGTCAGAGAAGGGACAGGACTACTGTTAGGGTAGATGGGATTGTGATACTGACAAGACTACACTTCTTTTGATTCTTTTTTCTCTTCCAAGAAGAATGATGATTGAACTCAGAGGGCTAATAGGAGAGCAGTTAGTACAACAATAGAACAATGGTTCCTGGGAGTAGAAACCTTCTATGAGTAAAGAAATATATCACTTCGTTGGGTTGTCATCAGAACCAAACAACTTGGAGTGTTCAATGGAACTTGAAGAGAAACAAATTTTGATTTGATGCAAAGAAAAGCTCAGCAATTACATTGTCTAACCTCAGAATTGACTGCCTTTAGTGATTCCAGTTCTCTCCTTGTTCAAGAGCTTCACATACAGATTGAATGACCATTTGTTGAAGATATTATAGTGTATGAGGAATTCTTGGAAAGGTATGACTTTCACAAGATGGCCTGTGATGCTCCTTCTCTCTCTTAAATTTGTGATTCTGTTAAACTTTGTTGTAGTGGAATGTACAAAGATAATAGGCATTGCCCAGGTCTCCTCCTTTACAAGTTCTTTGGAAGCAAAGGTCATTCAGTATATGTAGTAGTTATAAATGTTCACTTAATGACCTACCATACCAAATGAGGTAAGAACAGTTGTTGTAAAGGCTTTTTATAATGCACCATTGATAAGCACTGCATTTCAAAAGAGACAACAAGTTGATATAGCATATTATTCATTACCTCAATTGAAGAACAATTTCATATGCACTGTGAAATCATCCTATACTCATGCACCTACTTTTAACTCACTGGATAGATAGCATCACACCATGGCATCCTGAATTTGTATTCGGACAACTTGCCTAATGATTATGCCGGTAACTCCAAAGAGCATAAAGACTAGAAACAATTTTTTTTCCTTTTCCTTCCTCTTCTATTTTCCTGTAGGGCAGGATCACAGGGCTTGGAATTCTCTTTGTTAAGGTAGAGGTCTCCTTCCAGTGTGGAGAATGTACAGGGATTCTATACCGCATTGCCTGTATATCTTATTTCCCAGTTGATGTGAAAACAATTTTTTGTAACATTTATTCTTCAGACTTTGGGTTCCAAATTTTCTTCCTTCCTCCCTCCTCACCTACCCTCATTGAGAAGGCAAGCAACTGTATACAAGTTATACTTGCGTAGTCATGCAAAACACTTCCATAGTAGTCATGCTATGGAAAACTAACTATATTTCCCTTCATCCTATCCTGCCCCCCATTTATTCTATTCTCTTTTTTTGACTCTGTCCCACCTCAGAAGTGTTTGCTTATGATAACCTGCTCCTCTAATCTGCCCTCCCCTCTATCATCCCCCTGCTCTCTTATTCCCTTCCCTCCTATTTTCCTGTAGGGTAAGATTGTTTTTCATACCCAATTGAGTGTGTATGTTATTCCCTCCTTAAGCCAAATCCTATGAGATAAGATTCACTCATTCCCTCTCACCTTCCCCCACTTCCCCTCCATTGTAAAAGCCTTTTTTTGTCTGTTTTATGTGAGATAATTTACCCAATTCTACCTCTCCCTTTCTCCTCTCTCACCCCTTAATTTTGTTCTCCAGCTATCACCCCTTCATCTTCAACTCACTCTGTGCCCTCTATCAATCAATCTATACATATAATTTTTCCCCTCCAACTACCCTAATACTGACAAAGGTCTCATGAGTTACAAATATCATCTTTCCATGTAGGATGTAAACAGTTCGACCTTAATAAGTTCCTTATGATTTCTCTTACCCTTTTACCTATACGTGTTTCTTAAGTCTTGTATTTGAAAGTTGAAGTTTCCATTCAGCTCTGGTCTTTTCATCAGAATGCTTGGAAGTCCTCTATTTCACTGAATGTCCATTTTTTCCCCCTGGGGAAAAAGTTTTGCTGGGTAGGTGATTCTTGGCTGTAATCCTAGTTCCTTTGCCCTCCAGAATGTCATATTCCAAGCCCTGTGGTCCCTTAATGTTGAAGCTGCTAAATCCTGTTTTATCCTGATTGTGCTTCCAAAATGATTGAATTGTTTCTTTCTGGCTGCTTGCAATATTTTCTCCTTGACTTGGGAACTCTGGAATTCGGCTATAATATTCCCAGGAGTTTTCCTTTGGGGATCTCTTTCAGGAGGTGATTGGTGGATTCTTTCCATTTCTGTTTTACCCTGTGGTCCTAGAATATCAGGGCAGTTTTCCTTGTTAATTTCTTGAAAGATGATGTCTAGGCTCTTTTTTTGATTGTGGCTTTGAGATAGTTCAATAATTTTGAAATTATCTCTCCTAGATCTATTTTCCAAGTCAGTTCTTTTTCCAATGAGATATTTCACATTGTTTTCTATTTTTTCATTCTTTTGGATTTGTTTTACAATGTCTTGATTTCTCATAAAGTCACTAGCTTCCAATTGCTCCATTCTAATTTTTAAGGAAGTATTTTCTTCAGTAAGTGTTTGGACTTCCTTTTCCATTTGGCCAATTCTGCTTTTTAAGGCATTCTTCTCTTCATTGGCTTTTTTGACCTCTTTTGCCATTTAGGTTAAGCTATTTTTTGAAGGTGTTATTTTCTTCAGTATTTTTCTGGGTCTCTCTTAGCAAGCTGTTGACTTGTTTTTTTTATGATTTTCTTGCATCACTCTCATTTCTCTTCCCAATTTTTGCTCTACTTGTTTTACTTGCTTTTCAAACTCCTTTTTGAGCTCTTCCATGGCCTGGGACTGATTCATATTTTTCTTGGGGGCTTTGGATGTAGGAGCTTTGACTTTGTTGTCTTCTGGTTATATGTTTTGATCTTCTTTGTCACCAAAGAAAGATTCTATTGTATGAATTTTTTTGTGCAGTTTGCTCATGATCCCAGCCAATTGCTAGAGTTTTAAACGCTTTGTTAAGGTAGAGGTCTCCTTCCAGTGTGGAGAATGTACTGTCCCAAGCTTCTGGGGTTTTGTGCAGCTTTTTTTAGAGATATTTCTAGGGACCTGTAAATTTTCGGTTCTTCCAAGGTGGGTATGATCAAGGGTGATGTGTTTACTCCTTTCCTGGACTGTGCTCTGGTCTATAAGTGATCACAAGCCCTCTTTTCTGTTTTGGAACTATGAGGAGGATTCTCTCTGCACCACTACAGGCTCCACCACACCAGCACCCCTCCTTGCCCCAGGATCGCTACCCAGAACTGTGACCCAGATCCAAGCACAGGCAAGCAAGAGAATCTTGCCTCAGTACCAGCAAAGAGATCCCTGCAATTCCCCTCTGATCAGCCACTCAATTCCCCCTCAGTCTGTGGAGCAGAAGCAGCCATCACCCTGGGGCTTTGTGGGGACTGGGGCTGGGACCCAGTTTCTCTCTCACTTTGTTCACAGACTTTTCCTACTGGCCTTCTAAGTTATCTTTGGTGTTCGTGGGTTGAGGAAGTCTGGAAACTGCCACACCTGCCCTTGATTCAGTCCTCTGAAGCCTGCTCCAGGTTCACTCAGGCCTCTTTTGCCTGCAAGCCCAAGCTGAACTGGGTTTCTATCCCAGCTTGGCACAATAGACTTTTTTTCTCAACCATCCAGGTTGTCTTGGGCTGGAATTTTGTTTCACTCTGGTATTTTTTTGTGGGTTCTGCTGCTCTAGAATTTGTTTTATAGCCATTTTTACAGATATTTGGAGGGGCTTGGGGGAGAGCTCAAGCAAGTCACTGCTTTTACTCCACCATCTTAGCTCTGCCCTCTAGAAACATAATATAAGTATTATCCATTTCACATAAAAAAGTAAATCAACTGTTAATTCCTTTCAGTGTATTTTACCAGTGTCATATAATTATGAAAAGTTGACTAAGATTTAATAAATAACTGATGCATCCTAAAATTTTGAATTAGAAAGGTCATTAGATCCTACCTAGTCCCAATCCTTTATTTTATATGTGAGAAAATTGAGGACTATTGAATTTTAGTGGCTTTTCTAAATTCATACAATTAAGTAATGGAAGATCTAGAAATCAGGTCTTCAGATCACCATGGTAAGATAATGATTCTTTATGAGATTGCCACAGAAACTACAATGTAGTGGGAAGATTCCTGCCTGATTTGAAATCAGATGACCTGGGTTTTAGTTGTAGCTTTTATACGTATTAGATGTGTGAAGTTGAAGAAAGTCCCTTAAACTTTTCCAAACTTAAATTTGTCACAAAAATGGAAATGATTATTTATTACCTATATCATAAGGTTTCTAACTTTAAAAAACTTCATTTTTAGAGCCTTATACAGGCATTTTATCATTTGACCAAGGGAGATAGTTTGTGTGTGAGGCTTTAAAAAATGAAGTGTTATAAAATTTTAATGAGTATCATCATAAAAATGTTACTCATTTGTAAATATGTGAGGTACTGTTATGTTCACTTTAAGAAAATTTGATATTTGATAATATAGAGTTAGATTTAGAGTTGGAATGGAACTTATAGGTCACCATATCCTTGTCCTGCTTCCATTATAATAATGAGGAAGTTGAGGGTACAAGTCACTTGCCTATGGTCAAAATAAATTTCAGCAACAATATTTGAGTAAATTATTATTTCCCCATCATCATGCTGTGTATTAGGGATAGAAAGACAAAAGCAAAACTGTCTCTAAGTGTTAGGAGCTTATTTTTAACTAAGGGAAAATATTGTATAAATGCATATATGGATTTAATATAAAGTGTTTTTGACTGAGAAAGTGAGGAGTGATGTATAAAAGTCCTAACAACTGAGGGCATCAGAAAAGGCATTTTGTAGCCAATGATGTCTGAATTATATTTTGAAGAAGCTAGGAATTCTATGGAAGAGGTGAGGAAAAGCATTCTAGACATGTGGGAAAAGATTATAAAAAGGCATGAAAGCAGAAGATGGAAGAGGGTGTATGATGAATAGCCAAATTTGGCTGGAAACTGTGTGAGGGGGAGATAATGTGAAATAATCCTAGAAATATAGACTGGAGTCAAACCGTGAAGGGCTGAAGCTACTTAAAATTGATGATAATAAAGGTATTATGTTTCATGATGATATTATACTTTATTCTGTAGGCAATAGGGGGCCATTCAAACATCTTGAGCAGAGCTGTGGCTTGGTAAGATCTGTGTATTAGGAGTATCAATTTGACAGGTGTGTGTAAGATGAATTGGAGAGGAGAGAGACTAGAAGCATAGGCACCAATGAAAAAACTATTAGAATAATCTAAACGAAGTCAATGGAGCATGAACAAAGCTAGTTGCACTATGAAGAAAGAGAACCAGACAAATGTGATAAAGGATTTGGGAGAGAAAATTAATAAGTTTTGTCAACTGTCTTGAATATGGTAGTTAAGAAAGAGAAGATTCAAGGTTAACTCAAAGGTTATGAAACTTGTGACTGGAAGGGTAGTGGTACTCCTCTTTGAAACAGGAGTGTTAGAAAAAGGTTTATATAAAAATAAATTAAAGGATGAAAACTTTATGGAAGGATTCACTACATAGTTCCTTTACATGAGGAGTCATTCAGGAGTATAGCTGTTATATGAAGTGAGCTATGCCTGTGTACTGATATAGAATCAATTTTTCTTCACTGAAAAACCTACCTTCTTGAGAAAGGACAGCTGATGGAGAAAGGAACAGCTACTCTTTTTTTTTTCCTCTCAGAGATGTTTTGCACTTTAGAGTGACAGCTGAAGGTATAATTTTGGAAACTGAAGCATGCTGAAAGGCATTAATGACTGGTGACACTTGGACCATACTTCAAACAAACACGTTATGCTGCCATCATTAGAATTTCTGCCCAGACCTTGGTATAGAATGATGAGCAGAATGAGAACTTGTCTAGGCATCTGGACAAACTCAGTAGAAAAGGATTAGCTTCTGACAAGTTCATGGAGAGTTTCAGCAGATGCCGATAATAAGGCTCATTCATAGAGAAGTAGCACTGGATCTTATGAAATTGAAAAAGCTCAAAGCAAAGATGTCATCATACTGAACAGTTTTCTCGCAATTGTTAATACTCTCTTCCATCTCTTCAGCAGTAGATGTGCTTTCCGAATGTATCTAATGTTTTAAAATTGACATTTATTCTATCATCCATCAGTTGATCTGAAATATATTTAGATTACTTTTAAAAGGTGCTTAAAAGATCATCATTCTCAACAGAAATTCCAGGAATGCATTTTGATGATATTTTAAAGTCTGGGTGAAAAGTTACAGTCAATTAATCATTCAGTCAACAAGTATTTATTAAGCAATCAATCAATCAACCAATAAAGATTTATACTGTAAAGTATGTGCTAAACCCTAGGAACAAATGTAAACTTGAGACAGTTATGCTTTCAAGGAACTCAAGATCCACTATGAATTAAGATACCTTCATGAGATTGTCCTGAATATTTTGACAGTCTTCTCAGAGTGAACCACAGGTGCAATTACAAACGTGAACAGAAAATAGGAATGGCTGTCCAAGATATCATTGGTGAGAATGCCATGACCATCATGAATTTGGGGGTTGGACTATATAACTTCTAAGGTAACTTCTGGCTCTTCTGCCAATGCAACGTGATTATTTTTGCAAACAAGACTCCACCATCTAAATATTATTTGCTAAAAATGAAATAATGCTTTGTTAATGTCTTTTTCCTTCATTATTGACAAATTTATTGTGATAGGCAAATAAAGGTAAGAAGTGTAATGTAATACAAATATTAAAGCAATCTGAGATAATGAAAGACATTTTTTTTGGAGGGCCAAACTATTTATACAAGACTAAATACTAACTATGGCCCCCAGTCACTTATGTAGGATTGCAAAAAATAATAATATTCCTAATTGTTTGGCTGTCAGGGAAATAAAACTGAATAGTATAAGTTCTGACAGGTTCTACAGAATTCAAATGGCTCTCTGGTTCATGTTCAACCCATCTAAGATCAGAAATTCTCATTATCTGAACATTGGCATCAAGTGATTTTTTTCAGTTATGGCAACTCATTACACCATCTAATATGGTTTGAGAGAACTTGATCTCCATGAAAAAGGAAGGAAGGGAAATAAAAAAGGGAGGGAGGAAGGAAGGAAGAGAGGGAGGGAGGAAGGGTAGAGGGAAAGGAGAGAGGGAAGAAGTGAATAAGGAAGAGAAGGAGAAAATAAGCATTTACTAAATGCCTTCATGTGTCAGGAAATTTACTAATCACTTTACCAATATATCATTTGATACAACAACTCCAAGAAGGTAATGCTAGCTATTATTACCTCCATTTTGCAGTAGAGGAAACTGAGACAGACAACATATAATTGGCTAGTCCAGGGTCACACATCTATTAAATGTCTGAGATCATATTTGAATTCAGATCTTCTTCACTCAAGGTCCAGAACTTTCCCCATTACATAAACTCAGTTGGAAACACTGCTCACACTAGCTAAATAATAGAGTTTTGAAAATTCAAATGTATCTCTACAATCATCTTGAACAGAGAAAGCATGAGGAGACAGCAGAAGCATTTCAGCAACAAATCACACTGATGAGGAGGAGGAAGAAGAAGAGGAAGATAGAGCTCTTAAGTACTAGAATAAGTTACATGTGATTGAGAGTATTTTTTCATATATCTATACCCAGCCTGCGTTTCTTTCTTTGAAAACTGCCAGTTGTATCCTTAGAACATTTATCTAACGATCAATGACTTTTGCTCCAATGCAATGTTTGTTGGAATACAATGCTATTGTAGAGCATAGACTCTGGGATGTTCCACACAGTGTAGTGGGAAAACATTGGATTTGGATGAAGAAGACTTGCATTTGAAACTTGTCCCTTTTCTTTTTCTTCCTTTTTTTTTTTAAGGCAATTGGGGTTAAGTGACTTGCCCGTGGTCACACAGCTAGTAAGTGTCAAGTGTTTGGTCTGAGGCCAGATTTGAACTCAGGTCCTCGTGACTTCAGGGCCAGTTCTCTATCCACTGCGCCACCTAGCGGCCCCTGAAACTTGTCCCTTTTCCATCCTATCTGCATGACTTTGAATAAGTCACTTTCCCTTTCCAAGTCTTTGTTTCCTCATTTTCAAAAGCTTGTAAAATATTAGAATGATTCAATTTGTATCAAATAATGCTTATTAAACAAATTTGGATATATTCAATTGTGCTTCAAATATGTATTTTTGTTTTAATAATCATAACTAAAATGAATTTAAAAATCATTACTTAATTTTTAGGAAATAACTGTTACATGTTGGGTTCCTATATATTGAATCAATCAGGTTGTATAGGCATGGACTAGATGTCATCTAAGATTTCTTTTAACTCTAAATTCTATTATTTCAGAGGGTGGATAACAGTATGGGATATAAGCAGCTGCTTTATGAATTATCTCAGAAAGAACACACAAAATAAATATTACATAGCACTGTGGAGTGTAGATAAACCAGAAAAAGATCATCTTCTATGTAGTCATTATAAACAGAACAACCACTCCAAGAAAAATCATTGAGTAACTAATGAACCATAAAGTCAAAATCAGAGACTGCTTCTACCTGCAAATGGCAATAATTGTGAAATGTAAAGTGCTTGGTACATATTAAGTGCTTAATAAGTATTTTTTGTTAATTTATCCATCAGTCTATCCACTCATCTAGCCATCCATTTGTCCAGTCTGTATCTACTTTGTCAGAAGCACACCCGGATACATGGATAGTACAGTGGAGACCATTGGAAAGGCCACTGCCCTTGGAACTGGAAGACATTAGTTCGAATCCTACATTTGATATTTACTAGCTGTATGAACATGAGAAAGTCTATAATCTCTCCACACTGGATTTTCTTGATATGTTGTTTGACTCAATGATCTTTAGGTTCCTTAAGCCTTTAAAAATCCTGCAAATTTGACTCTATGACTTGGGTTTTAGTGGCATCTTGTCTTCTAAAAAGTTACGTGATCTTGAGCATGGAAGTTTACTTGTCTAAGCCTATTTTCTTATCATTGGAATAGTAATGAGAATATTTGAACTCATAGGATTGTTGTGAAGATTAAACAGTAATATGTTTACAATTATTGACACAAAAGGAGCATACTTGAAAATGTGTCACATTTAGGCTGCAAATTAAGTGCTTTGGTGTGTCCATTGTTTTACCAATGCAGGTATTCCCTCCTCTGACACAGATGGAAATTCCCCTCCCCTCCCCCATACTCTAATGAATGTTCCTTGTGATATGATTTGTTTAGGAAGCCCCTGGTGCTGATTTTCCTCAACCAATACAGATAGATGACCCTTTTCTGCCCCTAAACCAATACAGTTTTACAGAGTTTCTTGAAATTATGTAACTTGCTAAGAGTCGCCAGCCAGGATATATAAGAGGTGGAACCTGGCCCCAACTCCAAGGTCGGCTTTCTATTATGTAAAGCTACTGCAAAAACCAAATCAACCAATTAATGAAATAAAAACACTAATTTCTGATGTATGTATGAGAAAATTATCCAAATGTTTTGAGGTTCATACTTAAAATTTTTCCACTATTGTAGTGCCTGTCTGAGCATTCATTCACTTCTGTCATTGATTCTGGGAATCAATCCTTAGTCATCTCTAAAATGACTTAAGACCTTAAAGGTGGCTATATAAATAGTTATATGAGTTAAACAAAATCAAGTGTCATTTTTTCTGTTCTTGATTTCAAATATGACATTAAATGATCTAAAAATCATTATATATGTACATAAACATATATAATGGCCATGTGACCATACTTCTCCTGGTGTACTACCTTGGAAGCACTGAAAACTTACAAGCCTCCAGAGTTAGCTGTGAATAATTCAGGTCAAAAAGCTTTAAGTTTTGGAGAGGAGCACCCCTCACTCACCCCAGAAGCAAGCTAAAGTACAAAGCCAAGAAATAGATTAGAAAAAAATAAGTAAACAACAACAATAACAATAACAACCACAACAAAAGAACCTGACCATAAAGAGCTACTTTGGTGTCAGGGAAGCTCAATATACAAATTCTGAAGAAGATAATGACATGAAAACATCCATAAACAAAATGTAAAAAAAATGCAAATTGTATATAAGTCCACCAAGAATTCCTAGAAGAGCTTAAAAACTGGAAAAAAAAGTATTTTAAAACTCAAATGAGAGCAATAGAGGAAAAATTGGGGCAATAAATGAGAGCAATGAAAGAAAACATGAAAAGAAAATTAACTTGAGGAAAGAGGCACAAATTACTGAAGAAAATAAATCCTTTAAAGTCAGAATTGGGCAAATGGGAAATGAAATGCAAAATCTGAATATTCCTGAAAATTCCTTAAAAATTAGAATTAGCCAAAAGAGAGCTAATGACTTCAGAAGACATCAAGAAACAATAAAATGAAGCCAAAATGGAAAAATAGAAAAAAAGGTAAAATATTTTGTAGAAAAAAAAACACCTAACCTAGAAACTAAATCAAGGGGAGATAATATAGGATTATTGGACTTCCTGAAAATCATGATTGAAAAACAAGCCCAGACTTTGTACTTAAAGAAATTGTAAAAGAAAACTACCCAGCTATTTTAGAAACAGAGGGCAAAATAGAAATTGAAATAATTTCTGATCAACTCCTGAAAGATATCCCAAAATGAAAATGCCTGGGAATATTTTAGCCACATTTTAGAACTCACAGATTAAGGAGAAAATATTGCAATTGTCCAGAAAGAAATGATTAAAAGATCGTGGAGCCTTAGTGAGTATCACACAAGATTTAGCAGCTACAATGATAAAGGAATAGAGAGGGACACTAGTAAGATATTCTGGAAGACAAAGGAGCTAAAATTAAAGCCAAGAATAACCTACTCAGAAAAAAAAACTGAATATAATCCTACAGGTGAAAAATGGATATTTAATAAAATAGAAGACTTCCAGACATTCCTGATGAAAAGGCTAGAGCTGAAGAGAAAATATGATATTCAAATGCAAAACTCAACGAGTCATAGAAAGGCAAATAAGAGTGAGAAATCATGAGGAACTTAAGATGAAATTGTTTATTTTCCAAAATGGGAAGATGACTTATGTAACTCCTAAGAATTTTGCCATCATTAGTGCAGTTATAAGGAGTCTACTTAGAGGATTTAAATTTGAGTCTATTGTGTTGGGATGGTCTTAAAAAATGGAAGGTTGAGGAAGGGATGTGCTGGGAAAAGGAAGAATGCAGAGGAAGAATAAGAAAAAAATATCTACATAAAAGAAATATGAAAGGAAGAGTTTTTATAATGGAATGGAAAATGAGGGAGGGAAAAACAGGCATTGTTTGAACATTACCTTCATCTGAACTGGTTCAAAGAGGGAAGAATATATACATACACTTGGGTAGATACAGAAATCCATTTTATCCAACAGGAGAGAAGAAAAGGAATGGGCTAAAGGAAAGGAGCAGTAGCAAAAGGGAAGGAAGAATAAGTAAAGGAGTAGTTAGAGGCAAAATGGAATTTTGAGGAAAGACTGAATAAAAATGAGAATGATAAATGCAAAATAATAAGATGAAGGGAAATAAACTATTTGCAATCACAACTGTGAAAGTGAATGAGATGAAGTCACCCATAAAACAGAAGGACATGGCAGAACAAATTAATAACCAGAATCCTATGATATTTTTTTAAAATAAGAGACACCCAAAACAAAAAGACACACAGTTAAAAAAGGAGGGGTGTTCTGGAATAAAATTTATTATGTTTTATCTGAGGTAAAAAAGTCAGTGGTAGCAATCATGATCTCAGGTAAAGCAAAGTAAAAAATCGATGTAATTAAAAGAGATAAGCAGGGAAACTACATTTTGCTAAAAAGTGCCACAGAAAATGAAGTAATTGCATAAATGTATCAAATGGCCTAGCATCCAAATTCTTTAAAGAAAATATAAATTAGTTACAGGAAGAAATATATTAATGTGGGACCTCAATTTATTGCACTTGAAATTAGATAAATCTAACTATTAGATAAACAATAAATGAAGTTAAGAAGATGAATAGAGTTTTAGGAAAGTTAGCTATGATAGACCTCTGGAGATAACCACACAGGAAGAGAAAGGAGTTTATCTTTTTCTCAATTGTACATGGCATCTTCACAAAAATTTCCCATATATTAGGGCCCCAATACTTCACAAAAACAAATATTAAATGCACTCTTTTCAGACTATAATGGAATAAAAATGCATTCAGTAAAGGACCTCGGAAGCGTATGTTAAAAATTAGTTGGAAACTAAATAATGTAATCCCATAGAATAATGAGTCAAAGAACAAATCATAGAAATAATCAGTAATTTCATTAAGATAATGGCAACAAAAAGACAACATATCAAATTTATGGGATGCAGCCAAAGCAATACTTAGGAGAAAAGTCATATCTCTAAATGCTTTCATCAATAAAAGAAAGAGCAGATCAATGAACTGGGCATACAATTAAAAAAATCTAATCCTCAATTAAGAACCAAAATAGACATTCCCAAAATCAACAGAGAGATTAATATATTAGAAACTAAAAAAAAATTGAACTAACATATAAAATTAGGAGTTGATTTTATGAGAAAAAAAACTATTGATTAATTTGATTTAAGAAAAGAAAAATGAAAATGAAATTAACAGCATCAAAAATTAAAAATGTGAATGCACTATCAATGAAGATGAAATTAAAGCAATTAAGAAGTATTTTGTCCAATTAAATGCCAATAAAACACAATCTGAATGAAATGAATGAATATTTACAAAACTATGAATTGTCCAAATAAATAGAAGAGGAAACAGAATACTTACATAACCTTATCTTAGAAAAAGAAATTGAATAAGCCATAAATGATAAACTAGAAGCCTTCCCAATAAGATCAGAGCCAGAGCAAGAGATGTGCACTGTCCCCATTATAAGTCAGTATTGTACTACTGATAACTATAGCAATAAAACAAAAATAAATTGAAGAATGAGAATAAACATGAGGAGACAAAACCATCACTTTTTGCTGATAAGAACTCTAGAGAATCTATTAAGAAACTAGTTGAAACAATTAACAACTGTACAAAGTTGCAGGACATAAAATAAATCCATATAAATCATCAGCATTTTGTTGTTACCAAGAAAACTCAGCAGGAAGTGAAAAAAGAGAAATCCATTTAAAAACAACTATAGACAATAGAAAATACTTGGGAGTCTTGCTGCTGAGGCGAACTCAGGAACTATATAAACACAATTACAAAATATTTTTCACACAAATACAGACAGATTTAAACAACTGGAAATGTATTAATTGCTAATGAGTGGTCTGGAATAATATAATAAAATGACAATTCTACCTAAATTATTTATTCTGTGTCATATTAATGAAGTGACCAAAATGATAGAGCCTGAAAAAAGAATAAAACAAATTCATCTGGAAGAAAAAAATGTCAAGAATATTAAGGGAAAATGAATGAAAAAATGTTAAAGGAAAGTGGCCTCGCACTATCAGATTTCAAACTATACTACAACATGGTAATCATCAAAATAATCTGGTACTAAATAAATAGAATGGTTGACCAATGGAATAGATTAGACACAATATAGAGAAGCAAATAATCACAGCCATCTAGGGTTTCATAGACCCTAAGTCCAAGCTTTTTGGAGCAAGAATTCACCATTCACCAAAAACTGCTGGGAAAATTGGAAAGCAGCCTGGAAGGAACTAGGCAGATATGAACATTTCATATAGTATACCAAGATGGTCAAAATGGACACGTGATTTAGACATTTAAAGTGAGATGACAGGTAAATTAGGGGAGCATGAAAGAAATGCTTTGCAGATCTATGGATAAGGGAAAGTTTATGACCAAAAGAGTGAGAGGATAATGGAAAGTAAAATCAATAATTTTATTGCATAAAATTAAAAATGTTATGCACAATCAAAACCAATGTAGCCAAGATTAGAAGAAAATCAGGAAATGGATGGGAGTGGGTGGGAATTAGAGTAAGTTTCTCTGATGGAAGTTTATTTCTCAAATGCATAGGGAACTGAGTCAAATTTATAAAAATAATAGCCATTCCACAATTGACAAATGGTCAAAGCTTGTAAACAGGCAGTTTTGTTAGATATCAGTGCTATGAATAGTCACGTAAATAGGCTCTAAATCATTAATAGAGAAATTCAAATTGAAACAACTATGAGGTACCACCTCACACCTATCAGATTGGCTAACATGAAAGTAAATAAATAAAAATTTGGAGTTGATGTGGGAAAATAGATACATGAATGTACTATTGGCAAAGGTGTGAATCAGTTCAACCACTCTGGAGATCAATTTGGAACAATTCCCAGAGGGTTTTAATACTGTGGCCCAGCAACACTTCTGCTAATTCTGCATTCCAAAGAGGTCAAAGAAAAGAGGAGTCGTAATAAACAAAAAATATTTATAGCAGCTTTTTTTTTGTGATAGCAAAGAACTGGAAATTGAGGGGATGCCCATGAATTGGTGAATGGCTAAAAGGTTGTAGTGTATGATTGTGATGGTATACTATCATGTTGTAAGAAATAATGAATGGAGTGGTTTCAGAAAAAAAATCCAGAAAGATTTATGTGAATTGATGCAAAAAGAAGTGAGCAGAACCACTGTTATAAACTGTTGTAAACAGTAACAGCAATATTCAATTGTGAAAGACTTAATAACTCTAATCCATATAATATTCCTCAATAATTCCAAAGGACTCATGATGAAAAACGCTATACACCTCCTGAGAGAGAACTATTAAACTCTGAGTACAGACTAAAGCATATTTTTTCCACTTTATTTTTCTTGCTTTTTTTCAACATGACTAATATGCAAATATTTTGCAAAATTTTACTGTGTAATGAGCATTGAATTGCTTACTTTTTCTCAATGAGTAGGAGAGTTTCTGGAGGGAGAAAGAGAATTTGGAACTGAAAATTTAAATAAAAAAACTTCAGTCACTGTTTACTTATTGTCTATATAAATACAGTACAAATTTCTTTTTAAAAATAAGTTCCTTGTTGGTTCAGTTTTGCAGCCTTTTCACATTTAAAATGTACCTTTTGGTTGCCTTCCACCAATACTTATTCATCTTTAGTTTTTTGGACACAGTGGAGTCTCACATCTTGCTTCTTATAGCAACATCCACAAAATGGCTCTTTACAATTATGGAAAGCTGGGAGTCAGTAAATGTTTTACAATTTCCTAAAAACAACCTAACTTGCTCTCCTTCTATTTTCCAATGCTGGGCCCAGCTCATTATCCTTCTGTATTACTTTTTTCAGATATACATTCTATTGGACAAACTTTATAGTAAATTAGCTTTAAGATGTATTTTGAAATCTGGGCAAAAATCTTTGGTCATTCATTTGATCTTTCCCATATGAACAGACAGCCAAATTCATTTGAGCAATTGAAATTTCTTCCAGGAAATTGCAATATCTTGGAGACTGATACAATCATAAAAATGTCATCCATCAATAGGAGCATCCAGAGGACTTCGCAATTCACAAGGAATGCCCCCTTGCCTTGGATTTTGTGCTGAACCTCTTTCTTCACAGTGGACAATGCTTTTGGCAAGTGTACACCTCACTGTTTTATGACTCATCTGATGTTTGTTATTGGATGGTCACTGAACAGTTTTATCTCTGTCATTACATTTTCTAGAGAATCTTGAATGATTTTGACATAGGAGTGGAAGATACTTTTAAAAAGTAAAACATATTTAGCTACTAATACATTAGAAATTCTTTGACTTACAATAAGACATTGGGAATTTTCTGTTATTTTGCTGGAAAATGAAGCTACAGAAAGTTCACTACGACATTTGGTATTACAAAATTAAATGCTTCATTTTAATTTGAAATAAAACCCAATAATCATATCACTTGTAGCTCTCATTTATTGTGAGTTGAAAGATATAATATGTTGAATATCATTTTCAAAAATTTGATTGTCCTCTATTAATGCTGTAATCAAGGATGTCTTTGATTTGTCTATGGATGATACACATGAAGACCTTATATAGATGAGATGGTAAACATGTTGGTAAATAACTTTTGATGTTTTCTCAGTCATCTTTATTTTTCATTAAACCCCCCACACACACATTTTGTGTATAAATCTTCTTTTAGATACTGTGTAAATGTGTCCCTTGATGCTCTCACCATTGTATCAATCTTAGAATATATTTCCTTTCTACATGTTTGATTACTATCCAGTTACTTTTCCTGTCTTTATACTCGTTAGAGACATTTCTCCTTTTCCAGGCATCACAGTGACTATGATATTCTAATACAACTGTTATAGTTTCACTGTGCTTGCTGTTTAAAATAAAATGAAACAAAAAGATTTTGATGTATATTACATATCTTTTATATTACAAATCTTCTGTATTTTACTTCTCTGTGTAATCCTTTTTCTGTTTTCATCTGTGAACACCCTTGGTTGATTTTGCCTTATTATACCCTTTGCCAGGCTTTCATCATACAATTTTTTTTACCATCCCCTGCTTCTTTCTAATTTGTGAGATACAACTACTCATAAGCATCCACTATCTTTCTTTGTTAGATTTTATAAATAAGTTCATACTTATACTTCATAAGTTTATAAGTTCATATTGCCTTTGGCAGCCATCACTCTTATTTCAACAAACAAGTCCATTTCTCCCCCTAAATAGCACACTTTTGGGGTGTTTTGGCCATCTTGTTCTAGCAATTAATTTCCATGGCTTTAATTTCTAGATGAAATTATTATAGTCAATGTTGATATCATTTTTGTTGTACATTTCCATTTTTATTTCAATATCTCTTTAAAATAATTCAAGGTTAAATCTTCCTAAGTGTACACCATATTTCTCATGACTATTTTTCTATTTTTTTGTCTCAAATTCTAATTTTAGTTCTAAGATTAATTGATGTTCTAACTATGCTCAAATAGCAAATTGACTGAGAGATAGCCATCTTGCCCATCATACCTTATCTAACTACTAATATTCAGTTTTATTATTTATGGTGTTGTCCAACCTGTGCAGCACCTAACAATTTTTAAAAGAAAGTGACTATGGTAAAGAAGGATAAGGCTTCTCTATAATCTATAAGTCTTTGACTTCTTTTTTCTTTCTCTTAAACTGTAATTTCCCACTGATTTTTGCATTCAAGTTACTAAGTATCAGAATATATGCTAGTTTAATTTGCAAAGTATTATCAACCTCTTTATACAATTTCTCTAACACTTTGTACTCAGTAATTGCTTTTGCTATGTAAGGCAGCTAGGTAGCATGGTGGTTATAGTACTGGTCCTGGAGTCAGGAAAACTTGAGTTCAAGTCCAGCCTCAGACACTTCTTAGCTGTGAGATCATTGGCAAGTCACTTAACCTATTTTCCTAAGTTTCCTTAACTGTAAAATGGGGATAATAGCACATGCCTCCCAGAATTGTTGTGTGGATCAATGAGATAATATGTATAAAGATTATCAAAAATGTCCGGCACATGGTAGGTGCTATGTAAATGCTATTATGCAATTTTTTCATGGCGGTCTTTTTGCAAATACTTAGTACTGAATATGTGTTAAACAAATGTCTTATGAATGAGCAGTTCTTGTAGCTTTAGGGTGTATAAAAATACTCTGACATTGTCTTTTTTTTTTTACCTCTCTAAGGAGTTCCTATGAGCCATCCTTCTACTTAATTGCAACTTCCTTCTCTCTTCTGGGGTCATTTCCATCCAGAACATCAAGATTGGTTTGATTCAGCTTCTCCAGCAACACGTGCACTCATTGGTCATTGGATGGTGATATCATTTTTAGAGTAACAACAGTCAAATTTGTTGACAATCATATTGGTTGAGAATCTAAAATGTGTGTGTTTCTTAGCACCCTCTAGCCGTTTTCTGACCGTTTTCCCACCATCACTACAGAAGCAGAAGGGGACCATATGGGACTCAGGGAATAAAAAAAGAAACCTCTATTTTATGGGTTTCTATGGCCATAAACATTTCAGCGCCAGGTGGCCAGCTGATCAGTAATGTGCTACCCTGGTCCTATTGTTGAATAAGCTTGTTTTGAAAAGTCAAACTTTGAGCTTTTCCAGCACAGTAAAATCCTGTAGATCTTGAGTTATGCTGGCATATCCTTCCAGATCCAAGGGTCATCTTTGCTCCATAATGAGTCATCAAACTAGTACTTATGGGGACTATTTTAAAAAAGAACAGTAAATGATAGTGTACAGTAATGCTTCACAAAGAGTATCAGCTTTCTAAATTTTTTATGGAACACTTTTAAATTGAATTTTATCAATTCTAATAGAAGCATAAAGTCTTTAAAGCTACTATATAAGAAAGGAATAAAAAACAGCATTATGTAGCAGGGGAAAAACTAAATATTATAAATTAGTTAACTTAGAAAAAAGATGAGTTGAATGATAAAATTTTTGTTTTGGAAAAAGCTTTCTATTCACCTGTTCAGCTATGATGGAATTATTAGAAGAAGCATAACTTCTATTTACCATAGGTGATTGATTTGAATAAAAGTTACATTTAGAGTAGTTGTGAGATCATTTACCATAAGTTCTTTTCTTGGTTTTCATTTCACATCTGGTGCAATGGATCACTAAGAGCTCAGGGGTTCAAATGAATAATTCCTTAAATAAAAATATATGCAAAAAGTCTCAGGTAAAAGCAGTCCTAAGGGGATAAAAAGCAATCTAGGAGTGAAAAAGAAGGTGAAAGCCAGTAGAAAATGGATGAAAAACAGTTAGTAAATAGGCTTTTTGTCATCTAAGGAGATCCATGTCAGCATATAGAGTCATCTTTATATCCTCTTTGCCCCAAAGTCCCAATTCTGAAACCCACATCGATTTACCAGGGAGCAGAATTCACTTAAAGTACCCAGGACATCTCCGTAGCATCTTGTCCAGCAAAAGCTCAAGTTTGTGTTGTATGGCTGTGGGGGTTAACACTGGCATCCTGAGCCATAGCTAACATAGCTGCATGGTTTACATAGTTCTTTGCATATCTAGTTTGATAAGTACAACAACCCTGTGATGTAGGTACTATTATATTTCCATTTTGCAGATGAGGGAACTAAATCTAAAAGTGGTTAATTGACTTACCCAGAGTCACACAGTCAGTGTAAAAGGTAGGATTTGAATTCACCCTCCTGAATTGAAGCCAAATACTCTCTAGTTTATCAGATTCCTTCATATTTTTTGTTTGTTTTTTGGTGAGGCAATTGGGGTTAAGAGACTTGCCCAGAATTGCACAGCTAGGAAGTGTTATGTGTCTGAGGCCACATTTGAACTCATGTCCTCCTGACTCCAGGGCCAGTGCTCTATCCACTGAGGCACCTAGATGTCCCATTCCTTCATATTTTTAAAGGAAATATAAGTGCAATCTTTTTTTACTCATATTGTACATTTTTGTTTGTGTCATGCTTTATACTTTTGTATTTCCTAGAATGATGATAAACATATTAACTAAATAAATACAGGAGCGTCCGTGATTACAAATTAGCCAAATCCACAAGGCATGCAGATAAATAGCAACACACTGACTAGAAGGCCACTTCAGTGGAGTCAAAGCTCTACTTATCATCAGCTGACAGCAATGCCTATAAAGCCTAGAAGGATATTATTCCTCGCTGATTATCTTGTTGTTAGCCACTTCTGAGTGAAAGTGGTTGGGGGTGATTAACCTCAACAAATTTTTCCAGACCACTTGCTCAGGAAACTTACTGCAATGTCTAGTGGAATAGCCTTTTGTCATTTCCTAGTATCACAAATACATATGTAAGGGTGTGCATGTCTGTTTTGTACGTCCCAGCAGCATGGACAGTGGTTTGGTCTACAGTATTATTGAGAGTGGATTTCTCCTTCAGGGTCTTGTTGGGTTATAGATAAGGCTGACATTATAGCGACTCTGATTCTGAGACTAAACTGGTCAATATACTGGCTAGTAAAGAGATTTGGTACCAGACTATTTTAAAACTAGGCTCATGACTCAGTCTCAAAGTCATGAAGGTCCACCCACACTTTCTGTCAGTCCCTTTACAAAAAAGGTGCTACACCTGTCCATTCACCTTAAGTTCTTCAGATAACCCTCTCCCCATCACACTCATTTTTCTCTTTACTGAAATTATTGTCCTTTATATCTTGAGAATATTAAATGACCCCTGGACGGTTACGTCTCTAAATTTTGATAGGTATCCTACCTATCCATCTCTGAAACTTTTGAAATTTGATTGGAACCTTTCCAAAGCTCCAAATTTTGTGTAAGCTATGCCTATATTTCTACGTACCACAATTCTAAAAGTGAGTGATTACTCTCTACCTCACTCAAAATTACCATCATGCTATCACAGATAACGTGGTGGTAGATTGGGCAATTGATTAGATATGTGCAGTGAAAGAATGTGAAGATTCCAACAATGAACGTTGACTTATTTATTAAATATCTACTATGTTCCAGAAACTGTGTTAAGACACTGAGTATACAAGTACAAATAATGAACTATTTCTGGCTCTTTAAGAGCTTATATTCCACTGGGAGAGAAAACATGTATATTTGTAATTACAAACAAAATAATAAAACAAATTTTTAAATAGTTAAATAAAAGGTGGTTATTGAGGGAGGACACTAACAATTAGAAGACAGAGTCATTTTTTTTCTTTTTGGTTAATTGTTTTTTTTTCTTAAATCTAATTATCACTTTTCTTCTACTTCCTCCCTTCCCTTCACTCCAGTTACCAAATAACAAATTAGTGGGGATAATATAAGGATTGATAATAGAGTGCCTTTTATTTAAGGTTGTTTTTATTATTAATTAGACTACAGATAAAATGAAATGAACTCTAATAAAATGCCTATTTTGTGATATAAGACACCCTTATCATGCTTTCATATTAAAAGAAAGAGAGTCCATTTTGGAAGATCTCTTTTTTTCACATCACAGTTAAAACTAGCAAAATTGTCATGGCAAATTTCTTAAAGAACTAGAAAAATGGTTCCTCCAGAGAAGTGTTTACTGTACGCTATCTATCATGATTCATGTTACAAATATGTAATATATGTATATATACATATGTGTATGCATACATATATATGTGTACATATACATATATACGCATATATTCATATATATATGCATGTATATATACATATATACACACATACACACACACATATATATATATATATATATACATAATTATTCATGGTTATGATGGTGATGATATTGATGATGATTAAGTGGAGGAGGAAGTAGAAGCAGAGGAGAAAGATGGCCTTTAGTATCAAAACCAAAATTCTTATACTAGAATTCAAGGCCTTTCATAATAAAACTCATCTTTACCATCCTAAACTTATCACCCCCTCTTTCTTCACAACACTGACATTTTCATTTCTTACTAGTCCTAAATTCTTGTTGTTATTTGCATGATCATTTTGAGATTCTTCTATTTGATTATGTGATTTATGCCTGTAATTCTTCCTTTCTCCTCCCACCCCATTCTCTCTGCCTGTTTAGATCCTAACAATACTTCAAAGTCCTAACAATACTTCATCTTAATCTTACCATGAACCCCTATGTCTTTTTTAATGTCAATTTTTATTGTTCCTCTTCCAGAAAACACATCAAACATATTAGCACTTGATTTTAAACACCTGTTGTATTTTATAATTATTTAAAACCAAATTGATTCATGCATTTATCTCCCTCAAAAAAAAATTAACCTTTTGATGGTAAGTACAAATTTTGTGTACTCTTCTAGGTACACAACAGCTTAGAACATTGCTTATTTGAATAGGAAAATTTTTTGGGGTATACTTCAGAGACACTTTCATTCAAATGAGTTTCAGAGTGGTAAGTACGACCTTTAAAATTTAATTTTAAGTTTGACTTGTTGGAAATAGAATTTCATCAAAATATGAAATGAAGCTATCCCATATGGGACAACTCTCCCCACCCCCAATCAACCCTTTTGTAATTTGTTTGCCTTCTATAGTGCATTTGCATGGCTTTTGGGGGATGCTGTGATTCAGCATTAATTATGCCAACCAAGACAGTGATATAGCCCTGCTCTCTGATGAGAAACCGCTGAAGTTCAGTGTCCCTTAAACCACTGCAAATCTAACTACCTTCAAGAGCCAAGTGTCCTAGTCAAAAGAGCCCGCTTCCTGAAGTCAGAGTCTAGCATCTAATTACTAGAAACCATGTTGTATAAGTGATTTAATGTCAGAATGCCTCTGTTTAGCCCTTTTCCTGTCATTGCTTATCATCTATGTGACTATCAGAAAATAATTTAACCACTCTAATCTTCAGGTTCCTGATGTTTGAAATGAAGGGATAAACTAGATTGCTTCTAAGATCCTTTCCAACTTTTAATCTGTGATACTAGTCCTATTAGGATTTTCTTCCTATCAAGTTCCTATAATTCTATCCTGTAATTGTTGTTGTTGTCATTATTGTTATTATCATTGTTGATGTTGTTTACAACAATGTCTGGCTCTCCATGACCCCATGGACCATAGTATGTCAGGCCCTCTCATCCTCCACTATCTCTTAAAGTCTGTCCAAGTTCGTGTTCATTGTTTCCATGATGCTATTTATCTATCTCATTCTCTGTCATCCCCTTTTCCTTTTCCCTGCAACCTTTCTCAATATTGGGATTTTTTTTTATCTTTAAAAAAATTATTTTATTTATAATACATCAGGGTCTTTTCTAAAGAATCTTATCTTCTCATTATGTGGCTAAAGTTTTTAAGTTTCACCTTCAGTATCTGTCCTTCCAGTAAATACCCTGAATTAATTTCTTTAAGTATTGACTGATTTGATCTCCCTCCCATTCAAGGGACTCTCAGAAGTCTTCTCCAACATCACAATCTGAAAGTATTATTTCTGTAGTCCTCAGCTTTCTTTATAGTCCAACTCTCAAAGCCATAATGGGTTAAATAAACCAAATAGCTTCTAACTGGACCAGTACTGTTGAAGTACTTTTATATCTTGGCCACTTTCTATTTGACATAAATGTAACCCTATTAAAGCCAGACAACTACCAGTTAGTGTAAGTACTAGGTAAACAACTATATATTCCTTCCTATGGAACTTGATCAGACCTGACAGTGGTTTGTGGGGCAATCTCCAAAATCTTAAAGTTGTTATATAGACAAATCTTTTATGCATGTACACAAACACACATACACACAGAAGGCATTAAATAGAAGACTGCTATGCTTCTGACAGTTTTGGGAGCCCAAATATATAACATAGTAATGTCCATTGCTGCTCTGCTATGTTTAAGAATGACACAGTGAATTTGTGAAATCACTGAAACCATTCTTTCCTCCCATACCGTTGTACAGGGAACTAAATTACACAAATGTAATCAACAGCCTAGTCAGGACATTAACACATATTTTATAAACTTTTCCCATCTGCCTCATTTCTGTAATTCTGTATGTTTCTAAAAATGACACATTGCAGCATCATCTTGTATGTAGAACATCACAGTGATTCAAGAGGACAAAGGAAATGAATGTCTCACAATAACTGTAGCTTGGTTCTGTTATACTGACTCTGCTTTGTCCCATGAAGGGTTACATAGATGTTTTGCTTCTATATTCAAAGATAGAAAGTGATAATGCAAGCTATCAGACTATCATTAACCATATAAAAGAAGGCTTCACATCACTGTTAGTAAGAGAAATGTAAATGAAAATTTTCAGTTTCATCTTAAAACCATCAGATTAGCAAAGAAGTAACATTATGAAAATGACCAGTTCTCTAGGGGTTTGGGGAGGATAGCACATTAATATATTCTTTTTGAAGCTATGAACTTGTACAACCACTCTAGAAAACAGTGGAACTGTATCCCTAAAGTTACTAAATGGTACACCCCTTGAATAATCAACAAAGTACCCCTGAACCAATTTCATACACCTAGGGAACTACACCCTTTAAGAACTATTTTTGTTGAAGGACTGAGTACTAAGGGAAAGAGGCTTGGTCCTCTGACCTAATTTGTATAGGAAACTCCAGGTGTACAGAAAATTCTCCCAGTGGAGGTCAGTGACTTTTCTGAAAATTCAAGTCTTAAAATCTTGCCTGGGAGCACTGAAAGGTTAGATGGCTTGCTTAGAGTTACACAGCTAGTCACTGTCAGAGGCAGAAATGATTTTTGAATGTAAGGCTGCATTTCTATCTCCAGGCTGCTATTCATGGACACAGGACTACAGCCTAATAATGAGGGAAACTATGTGGCTTCCTATACCAAGTGCCTCCAGTCAATCAACTTATTGCTACTTTACCAGGTAGAAGGACTTTGCAAAACCAGACCTACTTAATCCCATATTATCATCAGTAATATTACTGAAGATGGGGCTAATTTGAGATAACCACTGTTGAGTCAGAATTTCTGTTATGCTCAGAATATCTTTGTGCTATGAAGAGTTGGCCAACAAGGATACTAAGTGGTCTCAAATATAAAGATGTCCAACATTATTTTACTATACTAAATAGCTAAATGAAAAACAGAAACGAGAACTTCCAGTGTTACTTTAATAGGAAGTCATACCAATATCAATTTTATCTTACCAAATTGGGGTATATTAAATCTGTAATGAACTTACTACAAAATGAAGCAAGAGTTTCATATTTTCTTAGGACTATATCTTTGTTGCCATGTAACTCTTCGAAAAAGGGCAACTTTACTGAACTTACTTAATAGAAAAAGGAGACCTATTATGATGAACTTGTCACTGTGAAGATGATTTCTGTAAAGGCAGGCAGTTAGTGACTCCATATTCTGTGCTACAGCATGAGGAGAAGGTTACTATAATCACAGAAGACTCAAAATGCAATCATAAAGTATAAAGGAGGCATTAAGGAATTTTCCTGCAATGCTGTAAAAATGTATAAATAAGACCTTAATCAACTTGAAGAGATTATAGAATATTGTACATTAGATAGATGACGATGATAACAGAAAAACAATCTTGTGATTGGCTGGGTGAATCAGTCATTTCACTTGAGCACATGTATAAAAGCAGTAAGGCAAGTGAGGAGTTCATCAGTCCAGCAATGAGGAATTTAGTTCAGAAGACAGAGACAGAAGTGAAGGAAAAACCCGACAAAGAATCACTCCTATGGGAGAAGATGATAGAAAGAAGAAGAGGAGGAAAAGACTTCAGTTTCTTTTCCCCATTGCCCTGATTGGTCATTTCATGAGAGTTACTGAAAATAATTTATCCATCCAAGATCAGAGGAACAAACCAAGGGTAAACTTTGATTTAGAAATCATTAGGAGATGCTATCAGAGAGAGTATACACTTGTGTTGGAGAGAGGTGCTGGCCATGGATTCTTGAGAGAAGCAGACTCTATGGGCAAAGCTAAGCATCCTACTCATGAAGAGCTAAATCCAAAGTGAGCAGAGAGAGGAAACTGCAAAGAGAGAAAGACCTTTGAGTACCAGGACCTTTTGTTACATATGTATCCTACCTTGTGCTTCATTATTACCATTGTACTATAAGTTTGAACCCACCCTTCTAATGTTTATATATTTTGTTAAAGTAAGCGCTCATTCAGGTGCCAGAGTATAGTAAATATGATGTATTTCAGTTCCTCTACTGCTATGTCCAAACTCAGCTCTTCAGCCTTTCCTTAACTGATGGACATCCCTTTAATTTCTAGTTTTTGCCACCACAAAAAGAGCTACCATAAATATTTTTCTTCCTATAGGACTTTTGTCTATTTCTTTGTGTGTTGGGAGTATAGGTCTAGTAGTGGTAAATCTGTGATAATGGCATACACTTTTGTGTATAATACTAAATTGCTGTATAGAATGGTTGTATCCATTCACAGGTTGACCAACAGTACATCAATGCAATTGTTTTCCATATCCCCTGCAATATTTATTATTTTCCTTTTTTATTATCCTTGTCTATCTGATGGGTGTAAGATGAAATTTAAGAATTACACTAATTTGAATTTCTCTAATTAGTAATGATTTGAACTATTTTTCATAAGTTTATTGATAGCCCAGTATGTTCTTTCCTTGAGAACTGCCTGTTTTTATCCTAAGATCATTTATCAATTGGGGAATGGTTCTTGTTCCTAAAATTTGAATCAGTCCCTTATATATCTTGGAAATGTGATCTCTAACAGAGAAATTTGCTGCAGTTTTTGCCAGTTAATTATTTCCTTTTAAACTTAGCTTTATTGGATTTGTTTATGCAAGACTTTTATAATTTTGTTTAATCAAAATTATCCATTTTATGTTACATGATTCTCTCTACTCCTTCATTGGTCATGAACTTTTTCATCTAACTATAGATGTGATAGCTAATCTTTTCCATGATTCTCTAATTGTTTATGATATATGTATGTGTATATATATATATATATATGTATATATATATATATATATATGTAAATGGATCATGTACCCATTTACAGCTTATTTTGTTATAACGCATAAGATGTTGGTTTAAATCTAATTTCTTCCATATTTCTGTCCAATTTTCCATTTGTCCATTTTTGACAAATAAGGAGTCCTTATCCTAATAACTAAGATTTTTTTTTAAAAAATCAAATACTGGGGTCCCAATAAATTTACTTCTGAATATAAAGAAACTTCGGTGGTTTTTGAACCAATGCTAAGATAGAGACAAAACTTTAGAACAGATATTTAGTTTTGTTTCTTAAAATGTTGCTAGCCTAGGAGGAGATTATGTAAAGGAAGAATGAACCATTTACTGAGTAATACATTAGATTTATCCAGGTGGGTGAGGCAGGAGCAGGCTGGGTAGAGATGAACTGTCTCAGAGGAAAGCAATTTCTTGTGCTTCAATATGAAGCCACAAAAATGAGAGTCAGAGACAGACAGAAACAGAGAGACAGAGAGACAGACAGAGAGAATCAGAGACAAAGACATGGAAAGACAGAGAAAGACAGGGACAGAGAGAGATGATCTAAAAATGATTAGAGGAGGAAGAGATGATTGTTTGTGCTGAATGATTCCCTCTTCAGCACTTCCTCATCATAGGAGTCAGAGGGCTGAAACATGGTAGAGCATTTGGATAATGATCAATAAAAAAAAGAAACACATGCTACACTGTAGTAGCAGTATACCTTCGACCACCTGAAGAGAATGAAAAATTAAATAAAGAGTTCTGGAAGCACCCAGAAGAGGCATGGCATTTTAAAGAGAGACTTCAAGTATCTGAATATCTGGTGGAATGCTCTCTCTCTTTTTTTTTTACCAAAAAAGAGACATTAATGAATTTTTTACTTGTCTTAATGATAATTCCACCCTTCAAAAGATAGAGCAAGGACAAATGGACACTGTTTTCCTGGACAAGATCCTGCAGAAATTCAGCAAAATAAACAAACAATAACAAAACAAAACAAACAACAACATAACCAGGTGCTTGTACAAAAATGCATAAAGTGTGGGTAATGAATTAAAATAGAAATCAACATAAAAGAATAAATTTAACCTCATAGAGACTTAGTAGGATGGAAAACATGACTAGATTATGGCTTTGGGTAGATATTCCTTATTCAAAAGGAAGATTCCTTTTAAAGATCAGGGTGGAGGAGCATGGTGGCATTGACATTCCCAGATATACTTGAGCTTCTGGAAAGGTGCATGAGTGAGTGATCAGTCCTAAGCTTAATTTCCTTTCATCACTTCAAAACAGCAAGTAATTCACCACAGTAATAGAGCTAAACCAAAAAAAAAAAGGGAAATGCCAAGAGATCACAAGGAAAACCTAAAAAGAAAAAAAAACAGTTTAAAGAATTGAATAAATTAAAACTACGTCCTAATATAATTAACCCTCCACAGTCTCCTATTCCAATGCCTCACTGTGATGTAGTGTTAACTCTGGATTCTCAGAAGATGTGTGAGTGGATCCAGTTTCTATAACAGTGAAGAGACTTTGAGTATGCCCCCTTGAATAGACTGTGTTTCTTTCTGAGGGTCGGCCTCATTAATTATTATTGATGCTCTTAAAAAAAAGTTACAACTAAGTAAAACAAATTAAAACATTGTCCATGTCTGATAACCTATGTCTCATTCAACATCTTAATGTTGTTGCAGTATCCCTCTGCAGAGAACCAGTCAATAAGCATTTTTAAGTGCCTACTATGTGCCAGGTATTGTGATGCATGCTAGAGATATAACAAAAAGCAAAAGATAGTCCCTGACCTCAAAGAGCTCACACATGAATGGGAGAAACAAGATGAAACAATATGTACAAAGAAGATACACACAGAATAAATTGGAGATAATCAACAGAGGGAAGTGGCTAACATTACAGGAGACTGGGAAAAGCTTACTGTAGAAGGTGGGATTTTAGCCAAGACTTGAAGGAAGTCACATAAGCCAAGAAGCAGAGATAAGGAGGGAGAGGTTTCCAGGCATGGGAGACAGGCAATGAAAATGCCTAGACTTGGGAGGGAGAGTATCTTATATGAGGAACAGCAAGGAAATCAAGCGTCACTGGGTAAAGATTAAGTGGGGAGAAGTAATGTGTAAGACTATTGGAAGGGTAGGATGGTGGCCAGGTTATGAATGGCTTTGAATGCTAAATAGAGGGTTTTACATTTCAGCCTGGAGACTCTGAAATTTACTGAACAGAAGTTTGGCATGGTTAGACTTGACCTTTAGGAAGACCAATATGACATCTGAGTAGATGATATACTGGAGTAGGGAGAGACTAAAGCCAAGGAGAACAACGAGTAGGCCATTGAAAGAGTCCAGGTATGAGGTAATCAGGGCCTGCAGGCTTGTGGTAGTGTCATGAGGAAAGAAAGGGCATATGCAGGAGATGTTATGAAAATAAAATTAATAAGTTTTTGACAACAGATTTGAGGCAGAGGCCAAGAGAGAATGAGGGCTCAGGAATGACACATAGTTTGGGAACCTGGGAGCCTGGGAGGATAATGGTGTTCTCAGCTGTAACTGGAAAGTTAGGAAAAGGGGAAGTTTGAATGAAGATACTGAATTCTGTTTTAGACATGTTCCATTTAAGGTAGCTAAAGGACATCCAGTTTGAAATGTCAAATAGACATTGTAAGAGAAGGGAAGTATATTTCTCCATTGGTCCTTTCAAAAAATGATTTTCCACTCTTCTGAAGTCTTTCAAAATTTATTCCATTACATTAATGTCTGCCACAGGGTTATTGTGAGGATCAGATGACAAAATATGTATACAACATTTTACAAATCTTAAAGCACTATAGAAATGTTAGCTATAATTATTGGCTATTAACTAGGAAAGTATACAGTGATATTAAATAATCATTTGATGATAGAAGCTGTCTGCTTATGCTAGAGACCTTTGCAAATATAAGTGGGCTGTTTGGACACCCATAGTCAAGACCAAACCCAAATGAACAGTCTAAACTAGAGGAAGCTATCACATCCCAGGAAATGATCTGGTTAGTGCAACAATCTATGCTGAAAAGTTGAGTTTGGGCATGGCAGAAAAAGATCTGGAATAGGTTCTACTTATTGTATTCTGCCACCTGAATGAACACCTACATCAAGAAAGTGATGAGAGGAAGTAGTTGCAAGAGGATAACAAGGCTGGAAAGTATCAACAAATCATATAGAAAGAGGTGGTAGAAAGTGACAATGTGAGACTTGAACAGGGAGCAGATGAAAAGATAAGGGTAGTGTCATTTAATGTAAAAGGACCCCTCACACCACCAGGCACATGCTTGGTATATAGTAAGTGCTTGATATCTGTCTACTACCTACCTGTCAATCAATCAATCAATCATTTATTATTTAATTCTTTGTTAGAGTGCCTAAGATACTTCTATACACTAATGAATTTGTTTTTTTATCTCTTCAATGGTAGCAGTCTCATGTGATGAGTTTGGAAAGAGGCTGCCTTGAAACTGATTGCAACTGATTTGTTAATATTGTTGTATGGTATGAGAAGGGAAAGAAATTCTGCAAGGAAGTTGATAAGACTCTCCAAAGCAAATCAACATCTGCTCATGACTTGAATTTAAAAAACGGCATAGGAGAAAACAATGACAATTTATATTGGAAAACATAGTTTAGGAGTAAGAAATGAGAGATGCCAAAGGCATGTAGATTATGCAGAAAACTTATGCCTATATATTATTAAAATATTTTTCAAGATGACAGTCAAGAGGCATTGAAAGTGGCAAATACCAAATAACATAACAAAAATGCAATTGATTATATTCAAACAACAAAAAAATCTGATTTCCAATGTGAGTCATTTCTTAATCAACTGTCTGTGTACAGCCAGAGCACTGACTTGTTAATGCAAAGATCAAAATAAAAACCAAGTTAAAGGGAAGAATTAAAAAGAGAAGATATGACATTTCATTGAGGTAACTCCAAGCTGACCTACTTAGTCAAGCTGCTGATCCTAAAAAATTGAAATGACATAAGAGAGCACAGATTAATAGAAAAAAAAACTATTACTATTTCTTAAGGAAGTTTTAGCAATATATATTCATCAAGTAAACAAATCAAGTCAACAAGCATATATTAAAGTACCTGTGTGCCAGGTACTGTGCTAAGCTCCATGAAATAAAAAATAAAAGGCAAAAACATAATCTCTGCCCTCATATTCTAATGGTGGGGGGAGGGTTGCAACATACAAACCACTGTGTAAAACAAGGATATTTATAGGATAAAGGGAATGTAATCTCAGAAAGGAGACAGTAAGAATAGGGGGAAAACCTTATATGGAAAGTGATATTTGGACAGTGTCTTGATGGAATTCAGGGAAACCAGGAAATGGAGGTGAGGGGGTGAGGAGAGAGACTATTCCAGCCATGAGGCACAAGCAGGTAAAAAAAAATGCAGACTCAGGGGACTGAGTGTCATGTGTAAAGAATAGCAAGAAAGCCAGTATCATTGGCTTTTAGAGTACACAGGAGGAATGAATTGTGTAAAGACTGGAAAGGCAGGAAGTACCCAGGTTGTAACAGTTTTTAGAAGCCAAACAGAAGATCTGATTACAGTCACAACAAAAACACCAAGAGACTTTAGAAACTCAGTCAGCAAACACATGGTATACTTGTTCAGCAGAGAGGTATGGCAGCCAATTAATTAAAAATAAAACAAAAAACCCAAGGTTTAGGACAACTCAGCCCCTGGAAGACTTGTTGACCACTTAAATATAGGAAGTAAGGTCAGGGAATTAGGCCAGGGGGGTTCAATACTAGTGATATTAAACAATATCACTTTGCTTCCTTAGTTTAGCTTTGGTTCTGCCTCAAATTAATTTCATGCCAACCCAGAGAGGATTTCACTGTTTTTTGGGGGGAAAGAGAGAATGGACTAAGGAAAAACCAAACAACCAAATGAAACAGCATACAGGAACCCAGACATTCCTTTAGTTTCTTTTCTCTCTTTTTTTCCCTTTCTGTAGCTCTACAGTATGGTTTCAGATCTCACCATCCAACCTAAATTGTTCTCTCCTAAGTTACTAATGATCATTTAATTGCTAGATGTAATGGCTCTTTCTCAATCTTCATCTTTTTGAACCTCTGTTATTTTGAATGAGATAATATTTGTGAAGCACAGAGCCTGGCACATAGAAAGTGCTTAATAAATGCTTGTCTTCTTCCCTTCTCTATAGCCTTACACTACCAATCACCTCTTCTCTTTGGAGTTTGGAAAACTGCAGTCTGCTGACCTAATATGACTCTCTTTTTTTTCTCTCCCTAACTTACTTGAGCTATAAATGTGTTTTTTTTTATAATTTAAAATTAAGTTTTATTGTATTAAGAATGTTAAAACAATTCTTAGCTGGTAAGCCTTACCAAAAAAATAGGCAGTGAATTTGTAGAGTTGGCTCTCCAGCTCTAGTTTGCCAATCCCATTCTTCTTTTCTCTCTAGTCTCTTCTCTCTAGAGAGACACAACTCAACTTTGGTCATTCTTCCCTATTGTATCTCCTTTGCTGAAGATCTTCATCCAGGTCTTGCCTGCTAACCATGGTTATCCCATATGATTCTGTCCTGGATCCCCTTCTCTTCTCTCTCTATTATATTTCTCTTGGTAATGTTATCAGCTCTCATGGACTCAATGATCATTTCTGGGTTGATAATTCTCAGATTTATTTATCTAGTCCTAACCTTTCTCCTAACCTCCAGTCTTACCTCTTCAACTGTCTATTAAACATCTCAAATTTGATGTCTTGTAGACATATTAAACTGAACATGTCCAAAATTCAATTCTTCTTTCCTTCCCTATTGTTGTCAAAATTATGAACATCTTCCCAGTTACCCAGGCTCACATCCTGAGTGTGATCCTTAACTGTATGTTGTCTTTCACTTCCCACATCTAATCTTTTTCCAAGTCTTACTCATTTTTATAAATCTTATGAATATACCCCTTCTTCTCTGACACTACCACCACTCTAGTGCAAGGCCTCATCCCTTCACACGTGGACTATTGTAATAGCATGTTGGTTAGTCTCTCAGCCATAAGTTTCTCCCCACTCCAGTTCAACGTCCACTCGGTTGTCAAAGTAATCTTCCTAATGCACCAGTTAGACCATGTCATTCCCTTATTCAGTAAACTCCAGTCTTTCCCAATCACCTCTATGAAGTATAAAGTTCCTTGCTTGGCTTTAAAAGACTTTCATAACCTGCCACTCACTTGCCACCGTCTTAGACCTTGCTTTCCCCTACTTATTCTTATATTCCATGACACTAACTTCCTTACTGTTCTTTTAAGAAGACATTTAATCTTTTGACTCTAGGCATTTTCACTGGCTATACCCCATGCCTAGAATATCTACCTCCTGGCTTCTCTGGCTTCAAGTTCCAGCTAAAATCTCACCTTCTATTATTTCCAATTTATTCTGTATATGACTTATTTTTACATAGCTATTTTTATGTTGTATCCCCTATAGATTACTGCTCAAAAGCAGGGATTGTCTTTTACCTTTTATTTTAGTTTTTTATCACCAGCACTTGGCACAGCAATTAATACAAATGTTTATTGACTGACTTTGAATAGGTCCACTTTGGAAATCAGAAACTGAAAGAATTGATACAATAAGATCGAGTTATTCCCCAATGGAAAAATGTTCAAGGAAGTGATACCTAGATAACTTCCAATTCTATATAGTCCTCACTTATTTCCTGAGGTCTAGTCCTTTGTTACCACATGACTAATGATTTTAAACCTTAAGTCATTATCATTTTCTTTAACCATGTCCCTCATAATTTCCATATTTCTGTGAAAGGTACAACCATGATTCTAATCACCTAGGTTATCAAGTTTTGTGGTATTCAAAACTGTTCATCTTCCATCCTGGTCTCTCACCCCATATTCACTTACCTGGCAGATATGACAAGTATTATTGTTTTTACTTCTATGTTGCCTGTCCCCTTTTCCCACTCACACAGGCATTAATCTAATACAGGCCTGTATCATCTCTCACTTGGGCTGGTACTCTAGCTTCCTAATTGACTTCCCTGCATTCATTCTCTCATTTTTCCATTCTTCCTTTACACAGATGCAATCTTCCTTAAAGCTTGAGCCTGACCAAGTTACTCCTGCCTCAAAAGGCTTCAGTTTTTCTCTTTTGCCTCTCTGATAAAATACAAATTCCTGTATCTTTTAAAATGATACTCCAACCTGTCTTTCCTGACTGACTTCACATTACTTCCCACATACTTTGTATTCCATCCAAACTGACATACTTGCTATTCCTTGAACACAATATTTCATCTCCCACCTCTGTGACTTTTTTACAGCATGACCCCCATGTCTGAAATACTCTTGGTTTTTCCTTTAGGATCAGTTCCTCACCCCAAAAGAAAAGTTCATCACCCCAAAAGAAAAGCTTTTTCTGATATCACCTATGTTCAGTGCTTCTGTTGTTGAAACTGTATTACATATATTGTATAATAACTTAGCTATATACATGTTGCTTTCCCCCAGTTAATATCCAATCTCCATGCAACTGGGAATGTTTCTGTTTTTTGTCATTACATCTTAGTGCCAAGAGCTGTGTCTTGCACAAAGTTACTAGTGCTTAAAAAGTATTTGTTAAATTGAATTGAAAAGATCATTTTTAAAAGAAGAAATAGAAACAATGAACAGCTATCTGAAAAAGCTCTAAGTCCAATCAGCAGAGAAATTCAAATTAAGTCTATCTCCTCATACCCATAAAATTGGCAAAGATGATAAAAGATGAGAAAATTCAATATTAGAGAGGCTGTGGGAAACTAGTTACAGTAATTTATTGCCATAGAAGCTAAAAATTAGTCAACTATTTGGGAAAATTTTGAATTGTGTAAGAAATGTTACTAAATTGTTTATAAATATTCTTTGATGCAGAGATCCCTCTAAAATGATTATACCCCAGAAAGGTTAATGACAAAAGAAAAGACCCATATGTATAAAAATATTCAGAGCAAAATTATTTGTCAATGCACAAAGCTGGAAATAAAATATGTGTCCCTTGTTTGGGGAATGGTTGAACAAACTGTAGTTTATGAATGCAATGGAATATTAATTCACCCTAAGGAATGATGAATATGAAGAACTCAGAGAAAAATGGATAGCCTTGTAAGAAGTGATGCAGAGGGAAGAAAGCAGAGCCAAATGAACAATATACACAATGACTATAACATTGTAAATAAAACCAACACTAATAACAACAAAACTGAAGGCAAAGGTAAAAGGCAATGTTGGTACTATATTATTCAAGTTAAAGTGCACACCCTTCCTGTTAACTGCAAAAATGGAAAGTGACATGTGCTATCAATCTCAATCATTCCAGTAGCTAGTTTGTCTTAACTATTTTTGGGGCAAATACCTGGCAGGGAAGGGAGATACATTTGTTGAGAAGGGTCTCTTTTCCCCACCCTCTCTCTCCATCCCCCAAAAAAAACTGTTAAAAAAGATGTATGCTTGTGAGGGAATACAGGAATCAAGAGATTAAGGTATAGTGGATGCTATTTGAGTGAACATGATGGGAAGAACAGAGGTGTTGTACTCATGAGTCATTTCATCCCTCAAGAGATGGAGAAAGTGACCTAGGCAACCTGACAAGGATCAAGTAATTACTGAAATAGAAATTATAGGATTGAAAGGAAGAAAAGCATTAATTGAGGAGTGGAAAGCAGTACAGAGTCTGAGAAGATTTTGAAGGGTTGAGGGAAAGGATAGGTGAGATCCAGGGGTCTAATACTATAATTTTATTCAGGAAAATGGGTCTGTGAGCTATTGCAAACTCTCAAGGAAGAAATTCTGAAGACAAAGAAGAAAGAGTTCCAGAGAGCATGAAAACAGAGAATACCTAAAGCAATTAGTGAGTTTTCCTAAGAAATTAATTAATAGCCCTGTTTTTTAAGTTGTCTATATTAGACAGACGCATGTATATAAAGATCAATGTAAAAAAGTAGCATGATCCTGTAAGGAATTATCAGGTATGCCACCTCTCACTATGAACAAAGGCTGGTGATGAGTGCTGAGAGCAAAAATAATTCTTTTTTTTTTTGCTATGAGTGCAAAAAGAAGGAAAAAACAGGTTATCAAATGATTGTGTACCTTATTTGGAATAAAGATGAAAAATGCAATGAAGGCTAAACATCTCTTTTTCCTTTACTGTTTACAAGTAGAATTATCTTCGAATGGACAAGAGAATAAAATTGTTAACAAATACTGAAACTGAAGATAAATGAGCAAATGTTAAAAAGGACCTACAATCCAAAAGGTCAACATAAACTACATTATAGGGTGTTTAATTTAGAAGATGCAACATTGGCAAAGAAGGTGGGTAAGAGGGTTATGGTCTGTGAATGGGAAGATAATGATGGAAAGATAGAACTGTGGGGCACTTTTGGCTGTGCTCCTCTAGTAGGGTAGGATGGGAAAATTGGTAAGTCAACAAATATTTATTAAACACCTACTATGTGACAGGAAGAGCATTTCCACTTTCCTCAGGCCATCCTGGGACGTCAGAATGTCAGGTACTTACCACTAAAACCAAAGCTGACATTAATATAAACCTTTCATTTTGGAGGTAGCCTTTTCTCAACCCATATTCTCTTTGACTTCTCTGCAGACTTTGACACTGTTGATCATTCTCTCCTCCTTAACACTTTCTTCTCTCCAGGTTCTCAGTATGTCACTCTCTCCTGATTCTCATCTTACCTATCTGACTGCTTCTTCTCTGTATCATTTGCCTATCTGACTGCTTCTTCTCTGTATCATTTGCTGGGTCTTCTTCCAGATTACATCCTCTAAATGTAGGTATCCCTCAAGATTCAGTCCTGGGCTTCTCCTTCTAAACAACTTTTCATGATCTCATCAGCTCCCATGGATTTATTCATCATCTCTATGCTGATGATTCTCAGATCTATCTATCCTGATCTAAACTCTCTGCTGACCTCCAATCTCCCATTTCCAACTGCTTTTCAGACATCTCGAGTTGGATTTTCAATTAGACATCTTAAACTTGAAGTGTCCAAAATGAAACTCATTATCTTTCTCCCTAAATCCTCTCTGCTGTTCAGTTGTTTGCAGTCATGTGTGACTCTTTGTGACTGCATTTGGGGTTTCTTTGCTGAAGAGACTAGAATGGTTTGCCATTTCCTTCTCTAGCTCATTTCACAGATGAGGAACTGAAGCAAACAGAGTTAAGTGATTTGCCCAGGGTCAAACAGCTACTAAGTGTCTGAGGCCAGATTTGCCATCAGGAAGATGAGTTCCTGACTTCAAGCCCGATGTTCTATCCACTGTGCAACTTGGCCACTCCAAACCCTCTCTACCTCTTCTCTTTCCTATTACTGTAGAGGACCTCATCACCTCACATCTGGAGTATTGCTATAGTTGCCTGGTGGATATGCCTGCATCAAGTCTCTCCCCATTCCAATCCATTCTCTATTCAGCCACTAAAGTGATTTTCCTAAAGTACAGATCTAACCATGCCATTCCCCTGCTCAATAAACTCCGGTGGTTCCAGATAGCCTCCCATATCAAATGCAAAATGTTCTATTTAGATCCAAATTTACATTCAAAGACCATCACAACCTAGCTCTACCTCGTCAGGCTTCTTGTACCTTACTCCTTGACATGATCTTTGATCATGTGACATTGGCCTCCTGGCTGTTCAATGATAAAATGCTCCATCTCTTGTCTTCGATAATTTTCTCTAGTAGTTCCCCATGCCTGGAATGCTCTCCCTTCTCTTCTTTGACTACTGACCTCCCTGCCTTACTTTAATTTCTTACTAAAATCCTATCTTCTATAGGAAGTCTTCCCCAACTCCTCTAATGCCTTCTTTCTGTTAATTATTTCTTATTTATCTGTATGTAGCTTGCTTTGTATATATTTATTTTCATATTATCTCCCCATAGATTGTAAGGTCCTTATGGGCAAAGGGCAGGGACAGGCTTCACTTTTTTTTTCCATTCCTCACACTTAGCACTTTGCTAAGTAAGTGCTTAATAAATGATTCTTGATTGCTTGATTAAGGAAACTCAGGCTCAGAGAAGGTGTGTCTCTTTTGAGAAACTAGGTAGTGCCAAAAAATGTCCAAATGTCCAATTTCTTGTGGAATTTTACCAAGGGGGAGGGGAACATGAAATTTAGGAAGCATTTGAATAAGCTGTAGAATGTCCAGAGGAGAGTTACCAGGATAATGCATTAATATTATATGAAGATACACTGGGGGAAAAAAAAAGGATGTTTAGCCTAGAGTAGAGAAGACTTATGGGAGAATATAATAGCTACCTTCAAATTTTGAAGGGTTGTTAGATTTTAAAAGCAATTAGATTTGTTCTGTTTAGCCTCAAAAACTCAACAGAAAGTATGTATGCCAGTTGCAAAAAGAAAAATTTAGAAGTAATGTAAAGAAGGGGAAGCTAGGTGGTGCAGTGGATAGAGCACTGGCCCTGGATTCAGGAGGACCTGAGTTCAAATCTGGTCTCAGACACATAACACTAGCTGTGTGACCCTGGGCAAGTCACTTAACCCCATTGCCTAGCCAAAAAAAAAAAAAGGAGTAAGGTAAAGAAAACCTTCCTCCCAATTGGAGGTTTACAGACTTGGAATGAGTTGGTTTAGGAAGTGGTGAGATTCTCCTCACTAGAGGGCTTAGGGCAAAAGAAGGACGATGCTTGCTATTTTCTTCTTTTAAATGTTCCTTTTTTAAAATTCAGAATTGAACAGTTTTCAACAAACTTTTTGATATACAAATAAGAACAAGAAAAAGGGATTATATAATCAACTAGATTTCTGTCACATGGCTTTTTTTGTTATATATTAAGTTTAATGAGGTACTAAGAAAATTTGTCTACTTTGTGTTCTTTTCTGCATTTATATTTATACATTAAAAAGTATCATTGATACTCTTTTTTAAAGATTTCTATCACTACCTACTAATTCTCTTTACCAAAAGCAAGCCTTCATATGTAACAACTATATAGACAAAGAAAAGAAATAAACACATTGATCATGACAGAAACATTATTATCTTTTTCTGCACTTGCAGTCCATCACCTCTGTATGACTGCATATAAGGGGTGCTATAGAGGAGATATTTTTTTCAGGTTTCTGGATAAAACAGAAACAATTGCTATTTACATTCACTTTAAGCCAATCAGGGCTCAACCCAAACCAATGACCAAGTAGGGTTTGGCCTGGGACCCATTGGCCAGTCAATGACAGCCTGAGTGATTTGGGTTTAAGGTCCTTAAGGAAAAAAAAAAGGTTTCACCAATCAAAATTGTCATTCCTTTGGGCACAGCACCCTCAGGTAGGGGATATGATACCCTATGTGGACGGAGAGAAGGGAGAGAGAGAGGGAGAGAAAGACAGAGAGACAGAGACAGAGACACAGAGACACGGGGGGAGAGAGGGAGAGAGAGAGAGAGAGAGAGAGAGAGAGAGAGAGAGAGAGAGAGAGAGAAAGAAAGAAAGAAAAAAAAAGAAAGAAAGAAAAGAAAAGAAAGTTACCCAATTGGTCAGTTCCAGGTGGGTCCCCTGTGGGGCAACTCCTATTTATTGTGTTCCCAGATTGATCTTTTTTTTTTTTGACTAGGTAAAGAGGCCATTCTCTGCCTGATTTCTTACCTAGCCTTAATCACTGAATGGGCATTGCCTCAGTCAAACTGAGTTCTGTTAAAGACCTTAGCTTAAAAAAGGCCAATGTTTCCCACTGCATCTAGGGCCATCTCCAGTCATTTTGATCTATATCTTGCCAGATGGGTCCAGAGGAGAAAGTGAGGTTGGGGATTTTGCACAGCCCTCCCTCACTTAAATCCAATTCACTTGCATGCCATGGTCCTGCCTCCCTGATGTTATAGTCTTCTTTGAAGGACAAACAACAACTTTTTCAGGTATGAGTTAGACTAGATGACCATGTAGGTTCATTCAAACTTAAATTTTGCATGATTGTAATACCTGCCTTCAGTCTAATTTTTAAAATTAAAATTTATTTTAGTAAGTCACCTTCCTCCAATCAGACATATTCTTAGAAACCTGTTAGCATATTGGCACTGTATATTTTTTTCCTTCATCGTTTGTTTTAGATCCTGCTTCTGCCAGTGATACAATGAAACATCAATCAATATTCTCACAAACTCTTCATCAAAGTTCCCGCAGATGTTTATACATATGTGGCAGAAGAGATATTCCTCAAACACTGCTTTAGCAGGAAGCAGTATGGTATAGAAAAAGCATTTGCTATGGAGACAGAATCTGGTTTCAAATATCTTTCGATGCTTACTGTTCTTAGTATCAGCATGACCTTGGGCAAGTCACTTATCCATTATGGGCCTCTGTTTTTTCAGCAGAAAAATAAAAGGATAGGATTAGATAGCCTCTGAGGTCACTTCCAACTCTAGGGAAAAAAAAAGTCTTTGACGGTGAATAAAGCATAGTTGACTTCATTCAACAGATACCATTTGCATTGTGGTAAACACAATTATAATGATTCATATTCCTATTTTAATCCAATTAGGAAATTTTGGATTTATCAGTTTTTGTGTTGGTATGCCCAAATCATTAAAAAAAAATTCTAACTAATTCAGAGTAATAACAAATATAAGTACAGAGATAACGCTTAAAATATTCTGATAACAGAGGTAGTTTTAAAAGTGAATTATCTGAAACCAAAATTCTAGGGCAGAGATCTTTAATGATGTCTTTGAACCTTTTTTTTTTAGCATTTTGATACTTAATTTTCAATATAATTGGTTTCTTTTGTAGTCCTGTGTATTTTATTTTATAGATTCAGAAAAATTATTCTGAGAAGAGGTCCATAGGCTTCACCAGTCTGCCAAAAGGGTCCATGAAACAAAAAAGCTTAGGAATCTCTGAGCTATTGGAAAGTTCCATATAGATTAAATGATTCTTTTACTTGTCAAATGCAGATTTTTGAAGGAAAACTCTCTCTTATTCACATGAATTTGCCAAATTATTGCCTGAATTAAACATTTTATGTAATTTGTGCAAATATGGCCTTTACTAGCCCTTAGAACTTCTTCATCCCTGTAGTAGCATCTTTATAAGGACAATTTGTAACAATGCCCAAATTCTTATTCTTATTTTTTTAAAATTATGATTACACTTACTACATCATTGGATATATCATTCTAGTTATGGAAAGCCATTTTGGAAGAATAAAAGGAAGTAAGTAATGGTTCTATTAATTTATTTTCATTTTTGCAATTACACATATGAACCTTTGGAGCAGGCAAAAAAATGTGGAACTTTTGTTTATTGGAGAAAAAAATGTCTTCTCTTCCTATCACTTCTGAAATTCTCAAAGGAAGTCTAATAATTCTTGCCTGCCTCATTAGCGTATTGTTAGAATAGCTATAATTAAAAGTGCTTTTAGGTTCACTGATGAAAGTGCTACAGATGAAATGTGCATAATATTATATTTTATTTTATAAGCCAGTAAATCAATCCCAATTTTATTATGTGGCAAGGTTCCAGTCCTGCCCTCCCTAGAGCCGGTGCTGACATTGGTACTGAAAGTCTTAGATTTGGATATGGTCAAATATTAACTGAAGGCCTAATTAGTACACCAAATTCAATTTGCTTTTCATACTATGAGTCATTGGAAGGGACCCAAAAAGGTCGTCCTAATCCTTCTCCTGGTCTCCAGATTTTCTAGTCTTAACTGAAACTGGATTTGGTTATTTCTGTCATTCCAGCAGCATTCTATCACTCATGGACAGACCCATGCATATACATACACATACATACATATACATATGCATATACTTGTCTTTTCAAATAAAAGACAGAGGAACTAAAAAATGGAAAACTAGGAGCTTCATTTTCTCCTGAGTGAAATAAGAGAGAATTATCAATAGGAGAACAAGCATTCACATACATTCTGTCTATCAGTTAGGCAATAATCATTTATTAAGCATACACTATGTGTCAGGTACTTGGCTAAGTGCTAAAGATACAAAGATATGAAAGACAGTTTCTACTCTCAAGGATCTCAAACTCTAATGGGAAACAACATGCAAACTAGTATGTACAAACAAGGTTTACACAAGGCTAATTGGAAATTTTTTTAAAAAGGTACTAGGATTAAGAGAGGAAAACAAGAAAAATCTTCCTATAAAAGGAAGGATTTTTAACTAGACTTGAAGGAAGTCAGAAAATGGAGATGAGGACGGAGAGCATTCCAGGCACAATCAGCAAATATTTCCAGTCAAGAAGAGTTGTATAATCTGTGAGGAGCAGCAATGAGGCCAAAGTCGCTGGATACCAAAGTATATGGGGAACTATAAGGTGTAAGAAGAATGGAAAGAGCTGTGTGTTTGTTTGTGTGTGTGTGTGTGTGTGTGTGTGTGTGTGTGATGGGGGGTGAGGAGGGAAGGCTGTATAATTCTTTGGACACCAAATAAAGGGTTGGTGATTGGGAGCCACTACAATTTAAGTTGGTGATGTGGTTAGGAAGATCACTTTCCGAGATGTATTGTAGTGGGGTAAGACTTGTGGCAGAGAGACAGACCACCAGATTGTGCACAAAGCACTCCATAAATATTTCGTTGAATGAATGAATAAATGAATGCATGAAAGTGTGCATGAGTGTGTGCACGTGCGTGTGTTTGACACTAGAAATCATCTAATAAACTATCATTTTATTAATAGGAAACTGAGTCCCTGAGAGATGACTTGTCCATGTTAACAAAGTCAAGACTAGAGACCTTTTACTCCTAATCCAGTTCTATCCATTGTACTTTCTAATGCACTCTGATGCCTGAGGACCAGCTGATGCAATTTTGTGTTTTGAATTTTTCCTTAGTTCTCAGTTTCTATTCAATGAACTTAGTTTAGCAAGTCTGTAAATGTAATTGCCAGCTCTTCTATAATATTGCCCCAATAGCAGCTCTGGGTCTAGAAGACCTGAGTCAGATGTTTCCCCTATCTATGTTGTCCCTTGTTTCTAAGATAGGAGTCCTGATACTGATTATCTAACCTACAAAGAACTTATACGTATTTCCCTCGCTCTAGACTCTATAGCTACGGCCTAGGAGAACCCTCACCTTATTCATTGGTGCACTGCATAAGAAAAATCCTTCATGATTTGACCCATAAAACCCTTACTTGACTAATTGTAATAGCTTATTTTGCCCCCTTGTGGTGAGGTTGACTCTATATTTTATTGCAGTATAATGGCATCTGAGATCCCCTTTCTCTGGAGGTCACGTGGCAATTGTATGTGAAATCATTTTCTACACAGCCTTGTCCCCCAATGTTGTTCTAAGTATGATCTCGCCTCCAATATTATCATTGTTTTTCTCTTCAAACCCAAGCTCTTCAGTAGCTCTTGCATCAAATTTCCAATTTTAGATTTCATAGAAGTAATAAGAATACTCTAGGACCAATAAAGGGCAACTAGATGGCTCCATGGGTAGAGCATGAGGGCTGGAGTCAAGAAAACCTGAGTTCAAATCCATCATCAGACACTGGCTGTGCGACCCCGGGCAAGTCACTTAACTCTGTTTGTCTCAGTTTTCTCCTCCATAAAAAGACCTGGAGAAAGAAATGGCAAATCACTCAGTATCTTTGCCAAGAAAACCCCAAATGGGGTCAGAAAGAGTCAGACTCAATTGCAACAGCTCAATAACAACAACAAAAGGACCAATAAACAATCAGAGATGATGTCTCAACTTTTCTACTGGCTTTATTAATTTCTTTGAGTTTAAGGTATTGATGAATGATTTCTTCCCCTAGGAATGTTTCTTTGTAGCCTGAGGATATTGGGATACAAATGAAAAAAAATTGGCCAACAAAATAACAGCAAACAATTCTTTCCACCAATAAAGACATGTTCTGACAACAACAAGGAATCCTTCCTCCTCTGGAATGAGTTGCCATATTTGGATGGAGATCATCACAATGATTAAAAATATGAAAAACTTATCCAGTCTTGCACCAAGCTTAGAACTGAATATCTCCAGTGTCAGTGACGAAGCAAAGGCCTACAGCAGGGTGAGTGATTGACTGAAATTATGGATTGTAAATCTCTCTGTAACTTCTAAGTGAGTTGAAAGGACACCAGAACTTTATTTAGAACAGGAGTTCTTAACCTGGGATCTATGATCATTTCATATATATGATATGTGTGTCTATGTATATATGATATATATGTATGTATGTGTATATATGTATCTATGCATATGTGATATATAATATATGTGTATATATTTATATATGTACATGTGTGTTTGTGTATATGTATATATGTATATATGTGTGTGTATATACATATATATGATATGTGTGTCTATGTATATATGATATATATGTACGTGTATATATGTATCTATGCATATGCGAGATATAATATATGTGTATATATGTGTATATTTATATATGTACATGTGTGTTTGTGTATATGTATATATGTATATATGTGTGTGTATATACATATACATATATATACACACACACACATATATATATATATCTATATATAATTTTCTTTGTAATTCTATGTATTTTGTTTCATATGTTTAGAAACATTATTCTGAGAAGAGGTTTGTAAGAATCACCAGGACACAAAAAGGGTCCAAGACAAAAAAGAGATTAAAACACTTGATTTAGAATAATGACACCTGGAAAAATGTGTACTTAGGAGGTTAAAAAGCACACGAGAAGCAGATAGGTTATTGTTTACTTAATATCTTAGTCTCGATAGGTAGCATGGTTAATGGTAACAACACTTTATTTGGAGCCAGGGAACCTAGATTCAAAAACCAGGCTCTACTATTCACCTTAGGTAAATCACTTCTCCTTTCTGGGAATCAGATTACTTGCTAGTAAAATGAGGGGTTGGACAAGATGATCTTAAGGGTACTCCCAGTTCTGAGTTGCTTTTAGTGACCTGTCTCTTCTATGATTTTCCCTTATTCATAATTACAGCAGCATCTATATTTTCTTCTAAAGTTGATTTATCAGAGTTTCTCAGATGAATGAAAATTAATTCTATCACCAGTGTACTTCCAGCGACCTCTGTGTACTCATGACCTGTCTGACTAGAATATAGAGAATAATAGCTCACATTACTTCATGATGCTACAATGGGGAATAGGTCAAATAGTATACTATTCCCTCTGACACAATCAACCATGGAGAGTAGCCTTAGGATGTTGGTGAACTTCTCAAAGCAATCAAATCTGCTGCCAGAATGCAGGTCACATGATAGAATTGAATGCTTTTATGAGTTCAACGAAATGTACATGGGGATCTTGATACTGTTCTCTGAAATTTTCTTGCATTTTGTATTTAGTTCAGAATAAGAATAATATTTGCTGGATCATCTATAGCCTAAAGTCACATTGGGATGTGGGGAATATGTAACTGACATTATTAATGGAAAATGAGGCTGGCCAGGATTTTGTCAGTAATAGAGTAAAAAGTAAAAAGAAGTCTTGTTAGATGATTCTGCCAACTTTCTAGACAGGTTTATTTAAGGCAGTACAGATGGTAACGTCATCTAAGGCTTAGCAGAGGATTAGAGCTTTAGAGCTGGAAGGGCCTTGAGAGCTCAGCAACCTCCTTATTATACACTTAAGGAAACTGAGGTACAGAGAGCGTAAGTGACTTGCTCAGGGTCATATTAAGTGTCTGAGACAAGATTCAAGCTTAGGCCTTCCTGACTTCAATGTTAACACTGTCATACCATAACACCACGTTGCATCTAACAAGTGTGTAATCCTCAATGCTCGTCTATGTTGTCTTATTTTAAAAAAAATGTAAATAGGCCATTGGTATGCCTAAAGTCCAACCGAAAATTTCAAGATTTGTGACAACCTTTCCTGGATATTTGCTCTGACTCATTACTTTAACAGCAGTTATAATTCTTAAGGATTTTGGAGCAAAGGTTATATGAGTGCTATATGGTACAAAAGGTTCACTCTTAGTAGCAGAGGGAAGTTCTAGACATGCAGCTAATATCTAAACTATTGCTACATTAGTTGGTCTCAGGTCCCTGAGAATCATAGCATTGCTGAGTGGTTGACCTCATGTTTGAGAAAGCATGTTTCCATTGTATTTAAGATACAGTACAAAATTTCCAGAAAGGCATCTAATAGAATACACTCAAAATCATCAGGACAGCATGTATCACAATTCTTGGCACATGGTAGATGATAATAAATGCTTCTTGACTTGACATGATAATAAAGACATGATATACTCTCTACTTATTAGTGAAAAATAGTTCAACTCAGCAAAATATTTATACTTGAAATTCTCCAGCAGAAAATGCTTAGAAATGAACATGGGAGGATTATATCTTGGTGAGGAAAAAAATCATAATTGGAGAGACTTTGAAATCATTAAAAATTGGGGAGACTCTATTAAAGCCATATTCTACTACCTCCTACTCTATGACAAAGACATGACTTTAGGTTCTGAAAGCCTATGACATTGATCCAAAGCTCCAGCTGCACCTATTGAGGAGAAATGATATCAGGGACTGATTTGGGAGAAGACTTGGGGGATCATTGTAGTGAAGCTCAATGTCTTACTACCATAGATGGAGCTGGCTCCAGCAATTCATAAAGAACAAAGAAAGATTGAGTCTTGATGTTCTCTCTAACTTTGTGAAAGATTATTTAGAAATTGTCTCGGTGCTACTTGTAAATTAACAGTTTGATTATTGTTTTAGAGTAGAAAGAGATCTGAGAGGTCATTAAGTCTAACCTCCACACATGACCAAAGAGGAAACTGAAGCTCAGAATAAACAAAACAAAACAAAACAGTGATGTAGTTAGGCAGGACAATGCCTACAGTGCCAGACTGGAGAGTAGGAAGAGCTGGTTCAAATCATGTCTCAAACAATTACTAGCTGTTTGACTCTAGGGAAGTCTTTTAACCTCTCTTTGTCTCAGTTTCCTCATTTGTAAGGTAGAGATCATAATAGTGCCTACCTTCAATGGCTGTTTTGAGGATTAAATGAGATTTTAAAAGTCTGCAAACTTTAAAGCACCATATAAATGGCTATTGCTATTATTATTTACATTATTTATACACACATGCATATAATTGAATAATGAAAAAAAATTTATAGCATTAACATAATGATACATTTAGTAATCACCTACCATCCATGACTAAGACACTGAAAGGGTAGGAGGATACAACCTAGTTCAAAAGGCAACTTGTGTAAGAGATGTGTTAAGAGAATGAATGAATGAACAAATGAATGAAGGAATGGAAAAAAATTCATCAAATGCTTACTATATAAAGAGTACTATGCCAAGAACCTTATCTACAAAGAGAATAATAATACATTTCCTTCTCTCAAACTGCTCATACTCTAATGAAGAACACACACACATATATCACACACACTTATTATACACACTATCTATCTATCTATCTATCTATCTGTCTGTCTGTCTGTCTGTCTGTCTGTCTATCTATCTATCTATCTGAAGTGTCAGCTTTAAGTCACATACAAAGTCTCCATGACTCTTAAGGTGCAGTAATAAAACAGATGGCAATATGACATCCTTAATGTCATTTCCACTAATAAAATCTTAACCATTTGACATTGCCAGTTACTTTGTTGGCAAGCATTTTGTTTTCTGGGTCTGAAGCAAATGTTACAGTAGCACCCATGGGAACAGTTTCTAGGCTGAATTGCCACAGGGGGTGATTCCCAGGTTCTGAGTATGAGAGATAGCCTGATAACAGGAGAGGTAGTCTGGGGAGTGCTGCTATTTTCAGGTGTTTGGGTCTTACTTGCTTATTTTTGGAAACTGATTAGCCATCAGTATGGTATTTTTAGGAAGGTAGGCAATTTCCTCAGTCAGTCAGCATTTATTAAATGCTTATTATATGCCAGACATTGTGCTAAGTGCTGGGGATACAAAGAAGTGCAAGAAGAATTCCTGGACAAAAGGAGATAACAGTGTTAAGAGGGAAAGAAAATATGCTAATTACAATATGCAAGCAAAATATATACAGGATAAATTGGAGTTAATCTCACCAGGCTGAGAGCAAGATATGTGGCTTGGAGGGCAATGCTATTCACAATGTTTCTGAGTTCAGTGGCCTAAGCAAAGTGCATTATAGTCTGAGGAGATCTCAGTGACGAGTGAGATAGTGTTGGTTCTGGTTACTGTGGTATGAGCTCTTTCAGGATGTGTCTCATTATGGACTACGTAGAAAGAAGATTGGGGGCAAAACACAAACTTTCAAATATATTCACATGTGGGGCAAGAGGTATAAAGCAGCTACAGAAGGAAACAGAAGAGGAACTGTCAGAAAAGTAGGAGGAGAACTAGCAGAGTCATGGAATCCAACAAAGGAGGGTGTTTAGGGAAGTTTAGTCAGCCGTGTTGAAAGTCATAAAGAGTTCAAGAAGGACAAAACACAATCAAAAAGTCATTAATGGCTTTAAAAAGTACAATTTCCATAGAATAATGCAGAGGGAAAACAAATTTCGGAAGGTTAGAAAGAAAATAACTTGTTTGCTGTGTTTCTGATTTGCACCTTCAATTTTGGGGCAAAGAAAGGAACAATCTAATGTGCTTGGGGGGGTCTATTGGAAGATGAGGAATGAATAAAAAAACCTCACATTTGCTTACACTTAGAGATGGATGATTTTTTAAAAAATGTCAGACAGAGTGGTGTGTGTTTGTATCACCCCACATTTATAATGAACCTTAACTTTGTTTTGAGCTGCACCTTCATTCACAATGGCCCTGAATAATAATTAAATTCTCCATGCCATTTAATGAAGGTAGGAGATAAAAATATTAATATCCATACCATTATGGAGCTTTAAAGTGTTTCAGAGTACTTTCTAATTAACCATCTTATTTTATCATCACAACTACCCTACAAGGTAGAATGCATGACAAATTAGCAAAGTTGCCAAAAGATTTAATTTAAAATAATTTTGGATTTTGAATGTTTATGTGCTTTCCATAGAATGTCTTTGGTTAAATTAGAAAAAAGAAAACCCAGAAACATGGGTTGAATTTCCAAAGGTCATTTCCACATGACCTTTGTATAGTCAGAGAAAGAGCATACAAACGGAAGTAAAGCCTGAAAAAAAATCTACCATTAGTTTTTAAAAAAATTTTCCTTTCCAACATGTTAATTTTTATATTAATGGAAGATGGCAATTAATACCTTTCAACAACAAAATGTAGTAGTGTTTTACTGAATGTAGATTCAGAAAATTTGGATTCAATACCTGTTTCTATCTATAAAATTGTTCAGTCTTAAGTACTTCAATTGACTCAGAATCTCATTAAAGTGAATACTTCCTTCAGTAGCATAGCTTATGACTCATCTTTAATAAGTTGCCATGGCCAAAGAATTTGTCACCAGATGGCCAATCAATGGATGATGAACCTTTCTATTTTTACAAAGGTCGGTTTCTATATAGCAGACACAGTCTTGTTCTCATGACCAAATATGAACCCTTTATACCTTGGTAGAATCTGCCAAAGCTTGCACTCCACTGGCATAGTTTTGGAAAACTCATCATGATGAAGCTGGTGCTATAGATGGAGCACTTTAGCTAGAGTCCACACAGCCTGAGTTCAAATCCAATCTCTGACACTCTCTAGCTATGTACATTGAGTAAGAAATTTAACCTCTATCTTGTCTCACTTTACTTATATGTTAAATGGGAATAATCATAGCATCTACTTCACAAGGTTGTTGTGAGGACAAAATGTTTGTCAAGCACTTTGCAAAATTTAATGTATTACATGAATGCTAGCTATCATTACTTCTTTTTCTTGTTCTTCTTCTTCTTCTACTACTACTGCTACTGCTACTACTACTGCTACTAGACTAGGAAATGACCTAAATGACTATGTGTACTTTTTGTGAATGATAAAAGATTCTCCTCTAGGTGATGCCTGAAGGTTGTCCTGGAGTAACAAAAGTATGCATACATGAATGAATGAATGCATTAATATTTTATAATCCCAGCTTCAGTCCTATAGTCTTTTGCTAAGCATATGTTACTTATCTTTCACTCAAGTTGTAATCCAAAGAATTATCACTGTGTGGAGGTGGTCTTTTGCATGCCAAAAAAAAGCATGTTGTTTAATTGCTTTTTGTTTTTAAAAGAAAACTGGCTATCAAGATTAAGTTATTATCTCATTGAAACAATTAAAATACATACTTTAACTTTAAATTTCCTCAGAGTAGAACATTATTTATACTGGAGGTCAAAAGAGTCATTGCTGCTATTGTGTTGTTATTATTAAGCAATGAAAACAGCTTTATAGATATCAAAATGACTTAAACATCAGAGCATTTGGGAATATGACAAACTGCATTAACTGTGAGTCACTGCATTTCCCCAAGGACAGAGGCCATTTTAATCCTACACTTTCTACCAGTTCTAAGAGTTAGGATACAGCATAAGGCCAAGGGGTTCATTGGCTAAGACAGTTGCCTAAACTTAAAAGAAATAATGATCAGTGTTAAAATGTTCTTTAAAATTAGCAACGATGTACAGCGTTCAGGAAAATAAATATAAATTTGGGCACTGCTTGATTTTAATGGCATATGAATTAAAACTGCATTGCAAAGAAATTGCTGCTGAACATCCACATTAAAATCAAATGAATTCATTATGACCAGCACAGTTACAATGAATACTAAATGAATTAATAATAATGAACCACTTAAAGTGTTACCTAATTGTTTTATTTCATTTTTATGTATATTTGGGTCCAATTTTAACTGTTAGGTTAATAGAGAATGACATTAAATAATTCATTTCCCCATTCAATATTGGGTAACATGCGCACTGATGGCTGCCGCATATTTAACACTTCCAGCTTCACCTCAACTGGCCCATCAATTGGCACCTTATTTTAGATTACTATGGAGAAAGTGAAAAGCAAATGCCAACATAAGAGGGGTGTGAAAATTTTGTGAAATATACATTTAGGGCGACCTATACCCAATGGTACATCAGGCTGTATCTATGTATACAAAATGCTTGAATTTGTAGGATCATGTGATACTAGAAATGAAAGTGATCTTAAACATGGTCTTGGCCTATATATTCATTTTATAGAGGAGAAAACTGAGGACCTACAAGCTGGCTTGTCTGAATAGCTGAGTTGGTACAGTTGGTCCTTAAACTCAGGTTTTAGGTTTAGGTCCCACAGTGAGCAAGTATTTCCCAGCACCTGGCAAATAGTTTGCATTTAATATTCAATAAATATTACCTGACTTGCCCAAGGACATATAGGTTATGTAGGTACCAAGATTTCCAAACTGGAACGATCCTTCAAAGAGCATTGATTTGAATCAAAGGAATTGCATTCAAATTCTACCTCTCACATTAGCTTCCTATGTGACCTTGGGGAAGTCACTACACTTCTGTGGGCATCAGTTTCTTTCTCTGTACAATGTGAGGATTAGACTAGGTTCCACTTGGAGTCCCTTCCAGCTCTATATCTATAATCACATCATCCAGGCCAAAACCCTTATTTTGTAGATAACAACATCTCAAAGTATGATTACGTATTCACAGTTACACAAGGAATAAGTAGCAAATCTCCAATTCAAGCCCAAGTTTACTGGGTGTCATTTAACCTTTTCCTTCTTCAGTTTTCTCATCTGTAAAATTGGAATAAATTATAGCACCCATTTTGAAGATTTTTGTGAGAATCAAATGAGATATTTGTAAAGTACTTTGCACATGCCTGGCATATAGTAGGTGCTTAAGAAATATTTATTCTTTTCTCGATAATGCACATTTTCACTGGCTGACCCAATTCCTGGAAGGCTCTCCTTCTTCGTCACTTCCTACTCATTTCCTTGGCTTCCTTCAATTCCCAAATAAATCTAACTTTTGTCTGCCTTGTTGCCTATGTTTTTTTCTCATTTCTTTTTATCTTTTTAAATTTAATTTTTTTCCAAAGTATATACAAACAAAATTTTTTAACTTTTATTTTTAAAAATTTTGAGTTCAAATTTTCTCCTTCCCTCTCTCCTTTTTTCCTTCTCTTTGAAGGCAAGTAGTTTGATATAGATTATACATGTGCTGTCATGCAAAACATTTCCATATTAGCCAAGTTGCAAAAGAAAATGCAAACCAAAAAGAAAGAAGATAAAATACTAAAAAAAAAATCTTTCAATCTGCATTCTGACTGCATTAGTTCTTTCTTTGGAGATGGATACCATTTTTCACCATCAGTCCATTGGTCTTAGATCATTGTATTGCTGAGAATAGCTAAGTTGTTCGTGATTGATTATCATATAATATTGTGTTTATTGTATACAATGTCCTCTTCATTCTGTTCATTTCAATTTGCATCAATTCATATGTCTTCCCAGGTTTTTCAAAATATCTTGCCTATCAATTCTTATAGCACAATAGCATTCCATCAAAATCATATACCAGAACTTGTTCAGCCATCCCCCAATTGATGGACATCACCCCAATTTCCAATTCTTTGCCACCACAAAAAGAGCTGCTATAAATATTTTTGTACATATGGATCCTTTTCCTTTTTCTTTTATCTCCTGGGACTTTAGACCTAGTAATGATATTGCTGGCTCAAAGTACACGCACAATTTTACAGCCTTGTGGGCATAGTTTCAAATTGCTATCCAGAATGGTTGGATCAGCTCACTACTCCACCAATAGTGCATTAGTGTTCCTATTTTACCATATACTTTCCAAAATTTTGTCATTTTCCTTTTCTATTAGCCACTCTGTAAGGTATGAGGTGATATTTGAGTTGTTTCAATTTGGATTTCTCTAAATCTGACCTTTTACAGGAAACCTTTCCCCCATCTCCTCTGATTTTAGTGCCTTCCATCTGTTGATTATTTATGATTTATCATATATATACATAATTTATTTGTAAATATCTTGTAAATAATCTCCGTCATTGGACTATGAAGTTATTGAGATCAGGAACTATATTTTGATTTTTTTTTTGTATTCCCTAGCACTTAGCTCAGTGCCTGGCCCGTAATAGTCACTTAACTGATTGATTATAGTCACCTCTTAGTGTAAAACACCGTCTCCATTAAGACCCTGATAAAATCCAATAATACCTATTGATTGTTTGAAACATCATTCATAGCAATCATTATAATAATAGATGAAATAATCAATTCCTTGATATGTAGAAGTTACAGTTACAAATTGCTTTCATATACATTATCTAATTTAATCCTAAGAACAACTCTGTGACTTGCTACTCATGTGTATTGTACCACCATGAACATTGTTGTAACAAGAAAGAGGGCTACTTATCTCTGATTATCTCCTTAGAGGAGGAAAGGGTGGCCATTTGAAGAAATATGCTTTGCCAATGGGTCCCTGATGGTGGTATCCCAGAGGCTGTTATATCAAACTTTACTAGCTAGACCCAGTAAAAGAGCACAAGGCATGATATGAGATGAGGGTCTTTGTGGGAAAGATGCCTACCTGGTAGATTGTATCTAGATAATATGGTAGGATATTGCTGCCCTGAAACAAAGCCCCAGTTGTTCCTTTCTAGTTATGGCTCTGGAGTAAGGTCAATTTAACCTCTTTCTGTCTCAGTTCCCTCATTTACAAAATGGGACTAACAATAGCACTTACCTTCCAGGGTTATTGGGAGGATCAAGTGAGATACTCTGTAAAACACTTTGCACACTTTAAAACACTGTGTAAATGCTGGCTAAAATGGAATGGAAGAACACATATAAAATCTCATTGACAGCATTATAGCCATGCCACAGAAAAAGAAATTATGTAAAGGGGCTTGCCCATACTTATACCAATGGTAAAATAGAAGGGTCAGTATTCAAATTCAGATCTTTGGACTCCAAATCCAGTCCTCTTTTCTTTACTTCCGTCTCTTTACACCCTTATGGGTGAGTTGCTACTCTGAATCTGAGTTTCCTACCTGTATGATGCAGGTAAAAGTACTTACTTCCTAGGGCTTTTTTTTAATGACAAAAAGATATGATAAATTTAAAGCAATGTGTAAACTTGGAAGCATTACAAATGCCTGTTATCGTTCTTAGAGTCATTATAACTTTAATGACCACAGCAGATCACCGAGAGCAACAGCAAATGGTAGAAAACATAGAAGACTGGGAAATGGCAGCTAGGTCATGAAGCAGACAGAGCACTGAACTAGGAGTCAGGAAGAAATGAGTTCAAATCTGACTTTAGACACTTATTAGTTGTGCGACCCTGGGCAAGTCATTTAACCTACACCTCAATTTCCTCATCTGTAAAATAGTACTAAAAGTAGTACCTACCTCCCAGGATTATTGCAAAGATAAAATGAGATGATATTTGTAAAGTTCTTTGCAAACCTAAAGCACTACATAAATGCTAGTTATCATTATTATTAAAATTAAGTAAGAAAAGGCAACACAAAATCTGGATGGTGGGAAGAACAGGAGGCACTGGAGGTGGAGGTGGGTGGGAATCAGGACAATGAAAGAGGGGTCCTGTGTCAGGGTCAAGATGAAGGTACTTTTTGCCTGCCAAGGAAGAGAAAAGCCCTAAATGGGAGGGACAGGGGGAGTATATTTGAGAAATCTAATGTGTTCTCTGAGATTCTGACTCATATATACTCAACAGCTATTGTCCCGATAGTCTTTGAGGTTTTCTTAGCAGCCTTTTTTAACTGCTTCCTTTAAAAGAAGAAGTTATCTCTTCAGAGTACTTAACCTGTGGAAAAAGCACAAATTCATTTTGATTCTCAGAACTCATGAATTTCAAGGGGATATTAAACTTGAAAATACATGCTTACTTTTCCTCAATTAAATATTCCTTGTTATTATTTATTATCTTTTTATAGCTGACACAGTTGTTAAATCCTCATTCCATTGTCACATAACAAGTTAGAAATGACACAGCTGAAAATTTACTTATTTCCTCAGGTACTTGCTCTTACTGGAAACCTGGAAGCAGTTATGGTCTTTTCTCAATCATGATTAAACCTATCCTTTCTTGAGAATATCACTAAATCAGAAAATCAGAGTGCTCAAATGATCGTTAATTTGGAGCAGAAAAGAACCTGAGAGGCCATTAAGTCCAATTGTCTTATTTTACAGATGAAGAAACTGAGCTAAAGAGAAGTTAAATGATTTGCCCAGAGTCATATGGCAAATAAGTATCTGGTATAGGGTTTGGACTTCCTGATTCCAAGTCCAATGCCTTATTCATTACCCCACATTGCCTTTCTTTGTAATATCGAATTGTAGAGATCACTTTGTACAAAATTTTCATTTTGCAGATGAATAAACTGAAGCCCAGAGAAATTAGGTGATTTGCCTAAGATCATATAAGTTAACAGACCTGGGATTTGAACACTGCTCCATCTGACTGCACTACAAAATACTTTTATATCTGCCTAATATAAACAAAATAGAACAAAGGAACTTTTCATATAATGGTCTATGCACCATCAAAGATCATACATTTCTTTGCAAAGATTTCACTTAAAAAAAAGCAAATTGTTCTGCTCTTGCCTTCTGGGATCTTACTTCTTCATTCTTCCAGCTGAATTTCAGGAAGATATGGTATCTGTACAACTTGCCTTATGTGATTGGGTGCATCACACTCTAACTCCCATTTTTGTGCTTTTGCACTTGTCATATTCCTATGCTAGGAGGTACTTTCCCTTTACATCTGCCTCATAAAAGCTCTTTCTTCCTTAAAATATGCCTTACACACTGTCTTCTACATAAAGATAGCCTGATCCCCCTAAACTGCTAGATCCTTCTTTTGCAAGCTACCTTGTATTAAATTACTTTATGTTTATATTTACTCATTTTTTTCTTTATGCTGTGTGTGTTTTTATATTTACTTGGTATCTCCACCATTAGACTATAAGTTCATTGCAAGTAGGGATTGTTCCATTCTTCATAACCAGCCCTTAAGAATAATGATACTTGTTGATTGCCTAACTGATTGATCAGTTCTGTATATTAGCCCCTTACTGTGTTTATTTAGGGTGATGAATGGTCTAGAAGAAATGAGAGTATTGTAGACCTATTCTACTTTTCCTTTTCCCTTTTACAGGAGCTAGACCAGAGTGTGTCAGAGTAAGCTTCATTTGGAAACATTCCTGATAAATTGCCATGGGTTCACGAGAAGAACTTGACTGTTGTTGAAGAGTAAATTTACTGCATACAATTCACTCTTCAACTTTTCTTTGCTTAACTCTTCCCCTCCCCCAGCCCAATCTGATCTCATTAGAGAAGAGTAAGGGTTCTTTTGAAAAACCTTTCATCAAAGGGACGGCTGCCCAATCCCTGAGGATTCTGTCTCCAAACTTTTCATCATGGAGGGTTTGAGAGTGCTTGGTGCCATCTGTGCCTCGATTTTCCCCTTTTTTTGATTTTTTCTGAGCTGAGGTGCCAGCCGAGCCAGCCTGTGCCTGTCTCCTGCCAAAAAATTGAGAAATACCATGAATACTAAAATAAGAAAATTCCTTTTAGTGTTTCTGGTACAGGCACTGTACTCCGTGACTGTATTTTCCACTAGCAATTCCATAAGAATCCCTTTTTATCCTTCTCCACAATAGAAAACTCGCAGGGAAGCTTGTGGTCTATTAGCAGAAAACAGAGGCACTGGCAAGCTATTACAGTCGCTGAGTCTTACAGTTGGGAAGCTGGGCAGGGACCCAAGTTTGTCCACGCCTAAGAACAACACTGTCTGCTAAAATTACAGTTTTCCCTTTTCACAAACCTCAAAGTTGTGAAACTTTACTAACTTTAAGAAAAGAACAGTTGGCCACACAAAAGATGCACTTCCAAATCCATCGAGCAACTTACTTATACTTGCAAATGAACCACTCTGAGTGTGTCTCAAGATGTATTTGCTCCAATTATTCTGCTAAGGTAGTAAGTAGAGACTCATCATCTTCAGTATGTGCAGGGACTGAGGCACTCTGAATGTAGATTCCAAAGACAACATCTGACCAATGGATGAGAAATGAAAGTGTGAGTACAGGAAGAGGAGTTGTAGGAAAGGACACCATTTTTTTCTAAAGAAGGCATTCTCTCTGCAGCTGTTCTGTGGTTACCCTGTCATAATAAAAGGCTATTAGAAAACAGAATTAGAGTCAGAGTGGTTGGGTGCAGGGACTACGATGCTGTATGTGCTGTCCTTCACTCTTGCTATCTTCATAGCTTACCTCCATTTCCCCTGATGTACATATCCTTCTAATGCTTCACTGATACCTTCAAAATATGTTGTAAAAAAGCAGAGGAAGGCCTTCATTACTTCAGGTGGATCCATTATTGAAGACTTATAGTAATAGTTGGATAACAATTGAAATTGAACGATAAGGTGCAGATGATTACAATCTGCAACACTGCAAGGAGTAGCCCCACTAGTGAGACTATGACCCCATTAAAGCACCAAATAATGGTCCATTTTTGAAGTTTTCACATAGATTTGTATCATGATTTAATTATGTGAGAGCTGTTTTGTTACAGGAGAGACAAGGCAGCATAGTTTGTCATTTTCCCAACATAGAGGGCAGATTTTTTTTTTACAAATATAGAGGTAATAGGAAATGATGAAATTATTAAATTACAATCAGAAAATAAGAATTTATTACTTTCTTACAATGTTCCAGGAACTACACAAAACGAAACAAAAATGAAATCATTCTTGTCCTCAAGCAGTTTACATCTTTTTGGAGAGAATTATAGCCAGTTTCTCCATAGCACTAGACTTCCATTCTCTTTTCCAGAGAGATATAGAAAGTATAGGAGAGAGAGTAAAGGATTTGGTGTAGGATCTTACTGTATAATAATCTAATAGCAGTCCAAAATTCTGTGTTTTGGTCAATTGAACTAGAAAGTTATGAAACCATATCTACAATCCAATCCCAAGTCTTATTTGGGAGAGTGGGAACAAATATTTATTAAATGCCTACTTTGTGCCAGGAACTATGCTAAATGCTTTACAAATATTATCTCATTTGATCCACACAACTCTGAGAAGTCAGTGTTATTATTTTTTCCATTTTAGAGTTGAGGAAACTGAGGCAGACAGAGGTTAAGTGACTTGCCCAGGGTCACAGAGCTAGTGTCTGAGGTTCGATCTGAACTCAGGTCTTCTTAACTCCAGGCCCACCACTCTATCCATTGCTTAGCACTACTTAGCTGCTTCTAGGTTTATTCAGCACAGATATGGCACACCTGTTTGTTTTCTATATCCTGCATACTTAGTCCACAATTTCTAGCACAGACCAATGAAAGGACTCATAGTATCAGTGATTATACATATGTAGTGCTGTTGTGGTGAACTCTGAAAAACTGTATGTACAAGGGTAGCTATGCAGTAGTGACAGCTATACTTATACATTTCTGAGTTTAAACATAGCATTTGTAGACAGGCTAGACCTGTTTTGTTAGATAGTAAATACTAAAGGAGGAGGAATTCCTACTGTAAAAATAATGGTGGCAAGCTAGAGAAGATATTAACAGGGATTTTTTTCTTTTGTTTTGTTTTTACTGGAGGATAGCAAAGGCATACCATTGTACCCTCTACGGCATTATCACATTCATCACATTTCCAGATATACCATCTTTACAGGTTAACATGCCAATTAATTTTGCTTGTGTCTGAACTACTGCACTACTCCAAACTCATTCACCTGTCCAATCCTTTCCCCCCAAATCATCCTATGTAGGTCTTTATATTAATCCAATTAAAGAATCAGGAAATCATAAAACTGGAAGTTCCTCTAAATCAATAGCTTTCTAAATCAACTCATATCTGAACAAGATGTCCCTCTACAACATATACAAATGTATTTCCATGTTTTGAGAGAACTCAATATACCCTGAGGTGATGCATTCCTCTTTTCATTACATCCTCTTATTTTTTGAAAAATTCCTTATTTCCCACTTTGCAACCCTTCCCATTGCTTTAAATTCTCCCCTCTGGAGTCAAGTAAAGAAAGTTCAACGTGTTTCATAAGACATTTCTTCAAATACTTAAAGACAGCTATCAGATGTTTCCTAAGATATCTCTTCTCCAGCTGTTTGTCCAATTCCTTCAGCCAGCCCATATATGACATGGAATAAAGATCTGTTGACATCTTGGTTTTTTTCCTCTTGATACTCTCCAGCTTGTTTATAGTCTTGCCAAAATGTGGTGCCCAGAGATGGACATGTAGAGCCGGATCTAGAACTATACAAGTACTAGATGCCCTAGTTCTAGATACCATAACTCTGCTATTGAAGGCTAGATTGCATAAGCTTTTTTTTTGGGGGGGGAAGTGACTTATTACAGTCCTGATTCATATTGAATTTGCAGTCCACTGAAACTCCCAGACTATTTTTCATATGATTGTATAGCCATTCTTCCCCAATCTTGTTTTTGAGGCCCATTGTAAGATATTTCATTTATCCCTTTTTATTTGACAGTGAACCACTTTAATTACAAACTTTTAATAAATTCTATATTGACCTAATCTTGTACACATCTTTGCATATTCTCCATAAGAATAGGGTGAGAATTTTTGTTAAATACTATTTTAAATTTTATTTTTAATTTATGGAATAAAACAAGCATTTATATAACATAGTATAATAAAAAGATTACTGCTCATAAAAGTGCAAATCTACTATGCACAACTTGCTATTCCTTTCAAACATACAACAAAATTATGGTGTACATTTCTTTTTCCCCCTTTTTTTCTCCTCTCCCCCCTCCACTCCCTAGGGATCGCTAACCATTAGACGAAAAAAAGTGTGTGTGTGTATATATATATATACATATATATATGTATATATATATGTATATATATATATATATAGTATATATATGTATACAAATATATACACACATATAATATGATACATATGGAGAGTGTATTTAGGTGTATATGGACATATATATGCATACATATGTGTAAAATTATTCCATACATACTTCTATTTATCAGTTCTTTCTCTGAATGCAGATAACATCTTTCTTCATATGTGCTTTATAGTTAATTTGGGTATTTATAATAAATAAAATAACCTATTTGTTCAAAGTTGTTCTTAAAGCAATATTGCTGATACTGTATACAATGTTCTCTTGGTTCTGCACATTTTGCTCTTCATTATTTTATGCACGTCTTTCCACGTTTTTCTAAAATCATTGAGGTCATGATTTCTTATAACACAGTAGTATTCCATCACAATCATATACCATAACTTGTTTAGTCATTCCCTAATTGATGGGCACCCCTGCAATTTCCCTTTGCCCCCCACAAAGAAAGCTGCTAAATACTTTTATAAAATCAGGGTAAACTTCATCTATAGTATTCCTCTGGATTTTGTCTGGTAACCTTTAAAAAAAATGAAAGGTTAGTCAAGCGTGCCTAGCTAGGGCATCTAGGTAGTCGAATGGATAGGGCATTGAGTCTAGAGTCAGGAAGATCTGATTTCAAATCCAGCCTCAGTCTGTTACTGTGTGACCCTGAAACAAGTCACTTAACCTTTGCCTGCCTCAGTTTCTTCACTATAGAATGGGAATAATTGCAACACCTACCTCACATGGTTATTTTGGGGATTAAATGAGATAATATTTGTAAAAAGTGCTTACCACAGTACTTGGCAATTAGCAGGTGCTACATAATGCCTTATTCTTTTGGAAAAATCTATTATGTCCTGTTCTTCAGTCCCAAACTTTTCAGTATATATATTTCCCTTTCCACTCACATTACAATCCAGTGAACCTTGCCATGTAGGTGGCATGGTTGGGGTTCTTTTATTGGTTTCTTTGATAGTTCTTTAAATTGCATTTCCAAATTATCAATTTGCTTCCCTAACTTCTACATTTTTTCTGAGTTTTTACAGGCCTAAAAAGGGCACATTGATTTCCACAACTCATTGTTTTATTGTGTATTTCTTTAATCCATTCATTTTTCTTTAATAGCTCTTATGTCATTGGATGCATATGTTCACTAACAATAGTATTCTGTTGTCTGTGCTACCTTTAAGCATAAAGCAGTTAGCCTGCTCATTTCATTTAACTACATCCATATTTACTGTTTCCTTTTCTGAGCTCATGATCATCATGCTTGCTTTACTGGATTCATCTGAAGGAGAATGAGTTCTGCTCTAGTCCTTCATTTTAACTCTCTGAATTTTTAAGTTTCAAGTATGTTTCCTATAATTATCATGTTGTATTTTCTACCAGCCTTCATTTAATGGATGACTTCATCCCATTTATATCCATGGTTATGATAATTGCAGTTTTGTTTTTACCCTTCTAATATTTTTCCTCTCTTTCTTCACCCTACTTCCCTCTATATAAATAAAAAAGTGATGGAAAGAGAACAATAAACCAACACTAGTGAAACCATAATTTAAATAATGTGATCCCACTCCTCTGTCCCTCCTCTCTTCACCCAATCCAGATGCCTATCACTGGTTCTTAAATAGTTTTTCTCATGGCTTACTTCCTTCTTCTCCCCTAAAATCCTTCCTTTGAGATTGATTTGTTTTCTTTCATGACTCTTCTTTCAACAGATCTGTTTCCTTTTTAACCACCTTTCCACTCTCCCTGTTTCATTGTATAAATTAATGTGTTTCTCTGCCAAAGTTTGGTAGAGATTCCTCCATTGCTCATTTCAGATAAGAGCAGGACCGTGAAACACCTGAACCCTCACCTCTTCCTAAATTTTTGTATACTCTTCTAGAATATTCTGATTAGAAGAAATAATAAACCCCCATCTATTCACTCCTTCTCTAGTATATTCCCTTTTCAGTACTATTTTCTCTTCTTAAAAAAATCCCCACAAAACAAACAAACAAACAAAAACTAAACACAGGTCCAGTCTTTGTCTTAAATACAGTGACCCTTAAGGACAACGGTGTTCTGAAGGAATACCTGTTCTTTTCTTCTCCAATTAGAATGTAGGAATTTTATCATTATTTACATCCTTCCAACAGCTTGAATATATTTACTTTTCTAGGCTTCTCTTAAATGCTGTATTTAAATTCCAAAGTTTCTAGACAGTTCTGGTCTTTTCATCAAGAATCCTGGAAAATCTCCTATTAAAGATTCCTGTTTTCCCCAGTAGGATTATACTTAGTTTTGCTGGGTAAGTTATTACTTGTTATAATCATTTATCTTTTCCCTTTTGGAATATTGCATTCTGACATTATATCTCCTTTATAATACTTGCAACATAGTCTTGTTTGATTCTGACTATGTTTCCTTGATTCTTGAACTCTCTTTTTGGCTACTTTTTATCATGTTTTGTTTTGATTTGGATCCTCTGGATTCATCAAAAAAAACTTATTTCATGTTACCTTAATACTCAAAAACTTTCCATTGCCTACAAAATAAAACAAATTTTTCATCATGGCAAAGAGTGACCTTCATACACACACACACACACACACACACACACACACACACACAAATATATATATTTATATATGTAATTTTCCCTGATAGAGGAGAGCAATTTCCTTGAAGGCAAAAGTTGTTTCATAATTTTTCTTTGTATCTTCAGTACTTAGTTCAACATATGACACTTTTAGGAACTTAAGAAATACCTGTTGATTGATTGAATATTTTTCTAAGTTATAGTATGTGTGAATGTCAGTGTGTTTTATAAGACTATTATGTAGAATTCCACACTAAAGTCCTTGTATTTCATAGTAAGTTATCAAACACCTTTCATTCCTTCACTCATTTATACTTTCATTAATTAATCTTGACATGTTGTTGGCCCTCCATTCTCAAAGGTTATGCCCTGTCCACCTACTGTGAGTATTGCCAACTAGAAAGGCTTCAAGTATGGACCCACTTACAGATTGTGTCTATTATCTGGGTTCCAGCATAGAAGAGTGCTGAGAGACTTAGCACTAGAAGTTGGTCATGAAGTGATGAAGTTGGGAAGTCATAACAATTGTTCAAGATGTCTCCTAAAGTTTTAGAAGGATTTTTGTTTTCTTTGGTGAGAGAAAGACTGATACCAATAAAATCTAGAATCCTTTATCTATTGAGGCAGGGGATATGTGGAATAGATTAAGAGGCCTAGCTAAAGTTGAAATGCATTATTTTTTTCCCTTTCCTCCTTTTTATAAGGTAGTCATAGAAGGCCATTTGGTTTGCCTTATCAAGCACATTGTTTCCAAAGACAAGTTAGTGATTCCCTAGGCCTTTATGATATTCTGAGTGTTTGTAAACTGTTTACTGATTTACTTTATACTTCTGTAAGTGTCAAACTCAAGGTTATATTTGATAATTACTCTTCCTTTTTAGTTTTCATTGACATTTTCATACTACATTGCATCTGCACTAGGGAAATAATAAACATTAACTCATTCTTTAAAGCAATGTCAAAAGGAGTAATAAAAAATTGGAATCATTAAAATAAACATAATTGCAGTTTTGTAAAAGAAGTTTTAGTGATATAAATATTTCCTCTTCAATTTTGTAATAGTATATAATGTGAAAGGCACTGTGAGAAATTAATTTCAGCTCACCCTTCACAAAGGCCATGACCATATGTTGAGGTAAAAACCCTGAGTATAGAAAAAACACATCCATATGGCTATCAACACTAGTGTCAATCATGAAGATTAACAGAAACAAACTTCGTAAGTAGTTTGCCTTGACTCAACCTACCTATATTCTAGCCAGGTTACCTACTGGGCAGGGGAAATCACCCCCGGAGGAATGGAACATTCTCACAATGAAATTCTGAGAACACAGATGAAAACATTTCTGATGAGGAAGAAAAATAGGAGTTTTCTAAATAGATCAATCAATTAAGCAATCAAAAAAGGATATCTTAAGAACTTACTTTATAGGTCCTTTGTATGTAATTTGGGCATTTATAATAATGGGGAGAGGAAAAAGAAAGTTATATAACTTTATCATATATTTAAAAGGAATAGCAAATTATACATAATAGATTTGCAGTTTCACATGTAATCATTTTTCTTAATTCTATTGTGTTGTGGAAATGTTTGTTACTTTATAAATTAAAAAATTAAATGAAGAACTTACTTCGTACTGAGTAAGCAAAGGGAACTCACTGTGCAATTTTGATCTCACAAAGGTGTATACAGAAGATAGGTAGAAGACAAAATTTTTGGAAAAGTACTAAAAGAATAGTGGCTACAGTGCCAAAATTCAAAATGAACTGAAGCTGGAAGGTTAAAAAGGAGATCTGTCACTGTCACAATTTGGATTTCCTAGGTTGCAATTATCCAAAGTTCAAGGTACTCCTTGGGTCTGTACTCCCAAAACCATAGTTTTTGAGCCCCTATGGAAACATTTACTTTTAATCTAGTCAACCAAAGAACACAATCAGTTCAAGGCAAATAGCATAAGAACATAGCACAAAATTCCCCACAAACCTGTGCTCACTTTTATACAAATACACATAATGTTATTTGCAAGGACAAATATCCACATGCTCCATAAATGGAGCTTCAGATATAAAGAAACACCTGTAGCCAAAGCATGTAGGAAGACAAGAGGAGGAGGAAGTCATGCCTCCAATTCTGCAGGTATCCAGAGCTATTTATATGCTTATACTGGTCTGGTTAACTGACTACTCTTTCTAATTCACATGATTCAATTCTCCAGAAAAACTCATTAAAAGGCTTAGTTCCTTTTGTTTTCAATCTTCAATCTCTTCATTCACCCAAGTTAGTAAGTTCTTCCCTATCTTGCTCTCTTCTTAACCCCCATGAAACAGAACAAGGCAAGACAAACTAAAAACAAATTCTCATGAATTGTAAGAAGGAAGAACAAAAAAAGATATATAACTAACTACATCAGCAGATGTGCAAACATATAGATAAATAAAAGGAAGAAACTCAAATTCAGATAGGGCAAGGAAATTGATTGAGTGTGGGAACATGTGGAGGAATAGTGTCAAATTATTTGGAAGCAAACTTAATTACAGGGACCAACTGATGACTTAAGAGAATAAATAGGATTTGGAGCCAAGATTGGTGGAGTGAAGGCAGGGACTTGCCTGAGCCCTCTCCCAAACCTCTTCACATACCTTTAAAAAGTGATTCTGAACAAATTCTAGAGTGGCAGAACCCACATAGAGACAGAGTGAGGCAGATTTCCAGCCCAAGACAACGTGGAAGATTGATAGGAAAGACCTGTAGCACGAGCAGTGTTGGTTTCCAGTCTTCTCAGCCCACAGACACCAAAAACAATTTAAAGGTCAGCAGGAGGGGCCTGTTGGACCTGTGCAAGAGAGAAACACAGTCCAGCGCAGGTTGCACCAGTACAGTCCTAGCCCCAGCAAACTAGGAACAGGCCTTGGAAGTGACTGAATCAGCAGTGGTGGCTGCTGCTTCTGGAGCTATCAACGCACAAATGGAATGTTTGAAAGTCATCTATTTCAACTTCCAGGAGCCTAGATGGTGGAGTAAGCAGTAAATTGTTCTTACCCTCCCTTAATGACCTTGAAAAATGCAAAATATTGCCCCAGAAAAATCTTGAAGTAGTGGAGCCAGAAAAAAAGATGAGGTGCAGCAGTCTTTTAACTCGGGAGGCTAGAGGTGTTAATGGGAAAGGTCCCTCTTACTGTGGTTGAAGGAGACCAGTACAGGATGAGAGGTATCCCAGCAAGCCAGCAACAATCTCCACCTCAGCAAACCAGAGGGAGATCCTGAGCCCCAAGGTGGTGGAGCAGGTGCATGCCAACATCAGGCATACACCAGCCACCACCACCAGCCCCAGCTCAGCAACAGGTAAGCTACCAGACCCCTACAGCCTCCAGCTGCCAGAACCTGATGCTCCAGCACACAAAACCAGTAACCAGGCCCCTGACCCCCAGCATAAGAAGCAATGGCACAGTGTCCCCTCTGCCCCAGAAGCAGATATCTACTTTAAAAGCCAGGAAAAAAAGGCAAACAGCATGAGCAAAAAGCAACAAAGAAAAACAATGACCATAGAGAAGTATTAAGGTGATAGGGAAGATCAAAACACAAGTTTAGGAGAAGACAACATTGTTAATGTACCCACATCGGAAATCTCAA